>NC_136526.1:11774808-11779808 GCF_053919585.1 Euprymna scolopes
CGGTCAAATTTTTTAACTTTGGCCCCTATTATGACCCCTTAAAATTTATTGATTTGAGCTCAAATCAAGTTTTTAAGTTAGATCCATGTCCAAGGAACCTATATCTAAAATTTCAAGTGATTAGACCCAAAATTGTCGGAGGAGTTTGGTAGAGTTTTGAAAGGTCAAATCGTTGAACTTTGACCCCTTAATCGCCAAATTTCTGGCCGAAAACCGATCACATCGATTTTCTCAAATCTCAGTACCCTGTATATCAAATTTCGAGTCTGTAGACTAAAAATTGACAGTTATTGCGTAGGAAAATGTACACACACAGACACACAGATAGGCAGACACTTTCACTTATATATATGAAATAAAATGGAGGTGGAAGGACCTGGATACTCAACGTTTCGCCCGATCTATGCGGGCTTCTTCAAGAGGGATGGTCCTTCCACCTCCATTTTATTTCATATCGTCGGATTTAATCCAGCTCAACAATCATATATATATATATATATATATATATATATATATATATATATATATATATATATATATATATATATATATATATATATATAGATAGATAGATAGATAGATAGATAGATAGATAGATTAGTAACTTGCGTCAAAAAGCGTGTATGTAAGTCTGAAGTGGTATCGGATGACAAACAGATCTGCATCGCGTTTAGACATGTCTGCAATGTTCGTGAGAAAAAATGCAACGACCCTGGAAGGACTGAAGAGACGCATTCTGAGGCGTCACGCTAAGGACATGAACCTTGGACAATGGAATGTCAAGCTCTGAGCAGACGACCACCATTGTATTGTATGCTCACATACAAACGAGATATAAATAAGGCCGATGTTAATGTGGGTTTATACTTTCGGTTTAAACAAGGGCAAAATGAAAATAAACCTTTCTTTTCGTTTTTTTTTTTTTTTGCTTTTGTGTTCCTAAGAATACGAAACTAACACGAACAAACCTGGCTCTGCAGAGTGCAGGTCCATTAACGATTTGACGTTGTACTTTTAAGGATTGCCATCATCAACGTTGACGCGCTTGCGCGCGTGCACTGACACACGCACGCACGCACGCGCGCACACACACACACACACACACACACACACACACACACACACACACACACGTCAACCTGGATTTATTTATTTTCGTTTGTTGTTCCTTTCCGACGGTGTTGGAAGATGTGGGGGGGGGGGGTCAGAGAGAACTGTAATGGACACGGTTGAGCATAACGGCTATGCTATGCTATGCTCCGAAAGGGCGACGTTTTGCACAGTTAGGCTTAAGCAGGGGGTAATGTAGCAGTCGTAGACTTTTACATTTTGAAGGAAATATGGAATAATGGCTTCACTTAGAAAAGGACTTGTTTCAGGTGACACCGGTTTAACCTCCACATTGGCACGCTCGAACGGCATTTTCGCGACCAAGAGTGCGTTTTTTTTTCACACCTTCAATTAATCTTTGGATATTTTTATTTAAATAAATGGCGGACGTTGTCGAGAGTGACCCCCCCACCTCTAAATTCAACAATTTTCACTTAAAAAATTTTTTTTTTTATTACTTTTTTCCTGTTAATACCATCGTTTACAAACTTAAGTTTCAGATAATATAAAAAAACAAAAAAAAAAAAAAAAACATAACTTTTCATGTGGGTGTTCAGTTTTCAATTTCAAACATTGTACTAAATTGAATACGAACTTTGTGACCACGATGAAAAAAATGGTAACTCTCTCTGATGTGACTGGAAGGTAGAGGTAAGAACGAAGGGGTTAAAAAAAAAGGAAGATTTCTTAACCCCTCCTCTTCCCTATTCCCTCTCTCATCTATGTATCTACCCCCCTCTCTCTCATCTATGTATCTACCCCCCTCTCTCTCATCTATGTATCTAACCCCCTCTCTCTCATCTATGTATCTACCCCTCTCTCTCTTATCTATGTATCTACCTCCCTCTCTCTCATCTATGTATCTAACCCCCTCTCTCTCATCTATGTATCTACCCCTCTTCTTCCCCCCTCTCTCTCTCATCTATGTATGTATCCATCTCATCTATGTATGTATCTATCTATTCATCGCGGTCACAAAGTTCGTGTTCAATTTAGTACAACGTTATAATTGAAAACTGAACCCCCACGTGACAAGTTATAAAAAATTTGTTTTTCATTTTTTTTTTTTATAATTTGAAACTTAAGACTGTAATCGATGATATCAACGGGGAGAAAAAAAAAAAAAAAGTGAAAATTGTGGAATTTAGAGGGGGGGGGGGTCACTCTCAACAACGTCTGCCAAATAAATAAATAAATAAATAAACGAAGATGAATAAATGATTAAATACAGTGGAACCCGGATATAAGAGACTCGACACGCATAAAAAAAGATATAACAAGGTATATTTGCTGATGATAAAACGCTCTATAATATGCACGAGGGAAGAACAGATGTACACAAATCTAAGACAATGGCAGAATCGTTAGAAAATGAGGTACTTGTACATTTTAATCAAGACATCAAAAAATGAAAATATCAAAAAAAGGTTATATTGTATATATCTGTTATGGAATGATGTTCTCCGAAAAAAAAAACTTTCACTTATTTTCATCAAGTATTTTTGTTTTTTTGCTGTAACAAAAAAAAACAATTTCTTATGATACCGAGCAAAAGGTTCGATTTTTAGGAAGAAAAGCTAGTATTAAAAATGGGGAGGGAGTGTCGGCGCTTTAAACTGAGTTATCGCCCCGTGGCGTGTTTACAAAATTCAAAACCTTTAACGCGCTGTCATAAAAACGTGTTTTTCCTCTGTAAAAAAAAAAAAAAAAAAAAAAAAAAATTACTCGATCAAATTAAGTGAAATTTTTTTTGGAGACCTTCAATCCAAACGGATATGTACAATATAAGTTTTTTTTTTTTTTAAGCACTGAAACGTTCAACGATGTATTCGCTGCTCCTGCTAATTTTGTTGCTTTCTCGCAAAGAAAGCTTCACAAATCGCAATGAGATCTCGTGTGCACTTCGTAACACAAAGTACTTTTTAAGAAAGTTGACAGAGTGCAGAGGTATTGTCATCAGTTTCCGAAAGGCAGAAGCAAGGACGGGCCTTGCTCCTTGTTTGTCAAGAGATTCAAATAGTCCCTTCGTTTTTGTCTAAGTAGCATTTAGATGACAAATAAGTCCAGCGATGACACTTTGTGTAAGTCTCGTTACGCACTGTATTTTCTCTAGGGACGTCGAAAATAGATTGCATTCAGTCAGTCACGGTCACTGAGAGTAAGAAGCCACGATATTCAGTGCCCTCGCCATTATTTATTTATTTATTTATTTTTTTTTTTTTTAATGCACATCTTATTAGAGAATGGGAAATTATTGTCTGTCTGTAACTGAAGATACAGCACCATTTTCGATTCATTGTCCTATCTGAAGCAAGATTTTATATAGACCAGCATGGTTACCCGGCGTTGCCCGGGTGGAGAGAGGTGATATATACTAAGGTTATTGAGCACCCTCTTCCCCAGCCCTCTAAATAAATAAATAAATAAATAAATGAACTTTTGTTTTAATCAAAATAGCAGCGGGTGTCCATGCGACCGCAAAAAAAAAAAAAAAAAAAAAAAAATTAGCCGCCGTAGGCAGACAGGCTCGGACCTGTAACGCTAAAAATAAAAAAAGGACGTCTTATGACGTCACAACGGGGTGGGGAATAACGTTTTTTGAACGTACATTCAGATTGTTAGGCGTATAACTTGTAAAAATGTTGACGCAAAAAAAGTGACCCTTCCTTGCAAAAAACGGCCCAGTTGACCAACGCAGGATTAATCTTTCTGTCGAATTTTATTTTTCATCCGAGAGATTGATCTTTCTAGCAATACCAATTTTGTGACGATTTGATGCGTCTGTCAAAAATTTTTTGGCAAACATACAAACACACACACAGACACAAACACACATTTAACAATTATACAATGCGACATTAAACATTAATCAGAAGTGACTTTTCCAGGGCATTCGTCATCAAACCCAAATATCAGCTGATGTGATATTGCAAACAAACACAGACGGAATTTGATGAACGACATTATCATTATTATTTAAAAAAATTTTTTTATTATTTTTTTTGCGAATTAGTCCACCGGGCAAATTATTCCTTGTAATAGAGGATTGATTCTACATACGCAATTTGCATAAATTAAAATATCATGTTTAAACATATTGTATACAACCCTTCCTTTTCATAACCTATGATACTTTCATAAATCAGAGTCCATTTTCTGTAGGCTGTTTTTGAACCTAGTCAACGACGGGTACTTTTGCTAGTATATATATATATATATATATATATATATATATATATATATATATATATATATATATATATATACATATATATATACATATATATATATATACATATATATATATATACATATACATATACATATACATATATATATATATATATATATATATATATCTATAAAAGTGAACGTGTCTGTCTGTGTGTCTGTGTGTCTGTCTGTGTACATTTCCCTATGCAATAACTCTGTCAATTTTTAGTCTATAGACTCGAAATTTGAAATACTGGGTACTGAGATTTGGGAAAATCGATGTGACGGGTGTCAGCCAGAAATTTGGCTGTTAAGGGGTCAAAGTTCAACAATTTGACCTTTAAGAACTCTACCAAACTCCTCCGACAATTTTGGGTCTAGACACTTGAAATTTTAGATATAGGTTCCTTGAACCTGGATCTAACTTAATAAAGTGATTTGAGCCCGAAACAATAAATTTTCAGGGGTCATAATAGGGGTCAAAGTTTAAAAAAATTAACCATTTTTTTTGTTTTTTTGCTTTTTTTTGCACAGCATACACCTCCAAACACCCGAGCAACGCCAGGCACCCCTGCTAGTATATATATATAAGACGGAGAAACAGAGAAGGAGAGAAACTTATATTCTGTCACCCAGTTTTACAGTAACCAATGAACTGAGTAGCATAAAAGCCTGTG
>NC_136526.1:11784808-11799808 GCF_053919585.1 Euprymna scolopes
TATTAAGTTTCGTATCTGTAGACCAAAAACTACAATTTTTCAGGTCACCACTTACTGCTAACAGATTTATTAAGAGTACATTTTCCCCCTTTTCAGCCGGTGTATTAAGTCCAAATGTTTTATTTGGGTGCAAGTTCATAATTCCTTCACATCCCCTCATGAAAAAACAAAAAAAATATACCAAAACTAAAGAAAAATCTTTTCTGATGTACATACCCGTGATGGAAAAGAAATTATCATGCAACAGTAAAATCACATGAATCGATCAAGTAATTTTATTTTTTACTAGCAAGCCGCCCGGCGTTGCCCGGTCATAAATTACGCTTAAATACAATATTTTAATTAATATAGAAACTGAGAAATGTATTATGTTTTTTGTAAGTGAAAAAAAGATACTCTAGCCTAAAACTGCACCGTTTGTTCATTTTCACCAGGATTTGACGTCCCCTGGGGACTTTTGGTCAAAATGGAGATGGGGAGGCAAATGCTGAACTTAGTCATTTTTTTGGTACCTGTACAGTTTAGTCAAGAGATTCAAAAATGAAAATATCGAAAAAAGGTTATACTGTACATATCCGTTTTCGATTGGAGATCTCCGAAAAAAAATTTCATTTAAGTAGTTTTTTTTTTTACAGCTGAAAAACATGTTTTTATGAGAGCACGTTGAAGTCAACCATTGCGAAAGATGAAGTAAAAAAAAAATTAAAAAGAAGATGAAGTAAAAAAAAATAAAAAAAGATGAAGTAAAAAAAAATAAAAAAAGATGAAGTAAAAAAAATAAAAAAAGATAAAGTAAAAAAAAATAAAAATAAAAAGATGAAGTTAAAAAATAAAAAATGATGAAGTAAAAAAAAATAAAAAAGATGAAGTAACAAAAAATAAACAAAAAGATGTAGAAAAAAAGATGAAGTAAAAAAATTAAAAAAGGTGGAGTAAAAAAATTAAAAGATGAAGTAAAAAAAATTAAAAAAGATGAAGTAAAAAAAATTAAAAAAGATGAAGTAAAAAAAATTAAAAAAGATGAAGTAAAAAAATTAAAAAAAGATGAAGTAAAAAAAAATTAAAAAAAGATGAAGTAAACAAAATTAAAAAAGATGAAGTAAAAAAATTAAAAAAGATGAAGTAAACAAAATTAAAAAAAACATGAAGTAAAAAATAAAAAAGATGAAGTAAAAAAATTAAAAAAAGATGAAGTAAAAAAAAATTAAAAAAAGATGAAGTAAAAAAAATTAAAAAAGATGAAGTAAAAAATTTAAAAAAAGATGAAGTAAAAAAAATTAAAAAAGATGAAGTAAAAAAATTAAAAAAAGATGAAGTAAAAAAAAATTAAAAAAAGATGAAGTAAACAAAATTAAAAAAAACATGAAGTAAAAAATAAAAAAGATGAAGTAAAAAAATTAAAAAAAGATGAAGTAAAAAAAAATTAAAAAAAGATGAAGTAAAAAAATTAAAAAAAACATGAAGTAAAAAAATAAAAAGATGAAGTAAAAAAAATAAAAAAAAAAGATGAAGTAAAAAAAATTAAAAAAAGATGAAGTAGAAAATTAAAAAAAGATGAAGTAAAAAAAAATTAAAAAAAAATATGAATTAAAAAGAAAATAAAAAAGATGAAGTAAAAAAGAAAAAAAGGTGAAGTAAAAAAATTAAAAAAAAGATGAAGTAAAAAAATTAAAAAAGATGAAGTAAAAAAAATTTAAAAAAAGATGAAGCAAAAAAATTAAAAAAAAGATGAAGTAAAAAAATAAAAAAAAAAATGATGAAGCAAAAAAAAAAGATGAAGTAAAAAAATTAAAAAAAAGATGAAGTAAAAAAATTAAAAAAAAAAGATGAAGAAAAAAAAAAGATGAAGTAAAAAAATTTAAAAAAAAGATGAAGTAAAAAAATTAAAAAAAAAAGATGAAGAAAAAAAAAAGATGAAGCAAAAAAAATTAAAAAAAAGATGAAGTAAAAAAATTAAAAAAAAAAGATGAAGCAAAAAAAAAGATGAAGTAAAAAAATTTAAAAAAAGATGAAGTAAAAAAAAAAAAAAAATTATTTTCATGGCAGGTGCTCGTCTGAGTTCCAATCTATGATCCCCACCCCCTGCTGGCCTGACTTTCTCAAAAAACACTCATCTAGCTAAAACCACTATCGATAATTTCCCCCGCTCTTTATCTGTACCTAAACCGAAACGTAGATTCTGTGAACAAAGTTTCTTTCTTAGAACTGCACGAGTGCACGCCTGTGGAACCCTGTTCCGTTGGCCTGCTTTCCAGCTTACTACAATGTGGTCGTCTTCAAGTCCAACGTAAACAAATTCTTGATGAGCCGTATGATAAGTGGTAACTCCTTTGTAAAAAAAACAAAACAAGCAAACAAACAAAAACAAAACAAAAAAAACAAAACAAATTCTTGATGAACCGTCTTCTTAAATAATACAACTTTTCTAATTTCCACTACTAACGATTACCATAATATTGTCCCATTGACTACTGTACACTCATTAACCCTTATCCTCGAGTGGCCTCTGGGCTTTGATAAGTGACGACTGGGGCTATGACAACAGCACTCGAGTATATATCCGACACAGTTAGACACAGTTAATCAACTGAGAACCACATTAGTGATGTTTTGACTCTCGAGTGTGTATCCGTTGATATCTTATATATGCTTTTATATAGAGTGATGTGGCACATATCACTCTATATAAAAGCATATAAGATATCAACGGATACACACTCGAGAGTCAAAACAATGAAAAGAATATGCTGTTGTCATAGCCCTAGTGATGACTCCTTTGTAAAAAAAAAAAAAAAGGGGCACCAGAATCCCATTCTAAGGTACCACGGATCGCCAGTCACAGTCCTTCGCATAGGATTGTAAGCCGAAGAATTTGTGAAACCAGATTTTAATACCATTTTTTTTTTTTTACTTACGTTCACCCCAAACAAGGCATATAGCCACTTGGTGAAAGGGGCTACTATTTCGGACCATGCCTAGGAAAGATTAACAAGATGTTGGTCTATGTTACATTTAAACTTCTGCATATCAGTACAGTCGGGGAAGCAGGTAGCAGGAAGGGAAGTCCATAATAGTCTAACTGTTTGAGGGGGGGGGGGGAACTTAGAATAAAAAGCTTCTCGTGCTTTTAAATCTGGCGCCTCTCGTGATAATCACGTTTGAATAAAAAAAAAAAGAAAATGTTCAATAAAACTCCCGAAATGCAATAGCGAAATTGCTCCAGGCATTGCCGAATTTTTGCATGTCATTGAATTCATTTAAACTTAAGAAACTTTCTCTACTCTAATGGAAACTCGTAAACACATGGTGCCAGGGAAATAACTCTTCGAAACAAACTACGAAATTATTTCCCCTAGAAAATTGAAGTTTTTTTTTTTTCGTTAATTAATATTTATTCAAGTAATAAAAAAGGCTATTGTTTAAAGCACTGTTAAAATGGAATGAAAATGCAAAAGTTAACGGTTTCAAAGACCAAAACAAATGCAGAATTATTTTAGATAATTAAGCAGTTTTATTTTATTTATCCAAATTAAATTCGGTATTTTTTAGATTAGGTCCACCTCCACAATTTTCTTTTAAATGACGACTTTTATAAGTTTTCGACTATGCTGAATACGGAAATTGCAGTAAAAATTTGCAGAAATAAGTAGTTATCGAGATATAAAAAGTTGTATTATGCATTGTATTCTTTGGTAGCCATTTTTGTTACGCACGTAGATTTGTTTATAGCACACGCGTGTAAAAAGATCGCCGCCAAAGAATACAATGTCTAATACAACTTTTTATATCTCGATAACTACGTATTTCTGCAAAATTTCAGTGCGATTTCCGTATTCAGCATAGTCGAAAAACTAGAAAAGTCTCCGTTTAAAAGAAAATCGTGGAGGTGGGTGGGTGGCTAATCTAAAAATTTACCTTAAATTCAATAGTTCGATTCATAACAAAATCTTCATCAGGAAAAACAATTTTTTTTTTTTTTATAAATCTTTGCCGTTTAGTTGTACAAATAGCCTCCAATCCTGTTATATATATAAAAAAAAAAAATATAAAAAAAAAAAAAAATAAATAAATAAATAAATAAATTAAAATCTTTTTTTAAAAATTAAAAAAAAAAGGGACACGTTGAGTTGACACCGGTACATATCGTAAATATTTTTAAATATTTATTCTTGTTTGAAAGCAAGTAAGTTGATTTTTTGGCAAAGCAGGTGAGAAAGAAAATCATCGATCAGATCAAAGAAAGCAAATATTTTTACATAATTTTTGATAGCACTTCTCATGTATCTCACAAGAACCAGATGAGTGAGGTGTTACTGTTGCGCTACGTAAAAATTAACGAAAATAAAGTGACAGTGGAGGAGTGTTTTCTCCGCTTCATCGAGACAAAAGGTAAAAGCGCGGAGGACATTTCTAAACTGATTTTTGAGAGAACTGGAGACCGATGGGATTCAGATTGGTGGCTGTATTAACCAGGCACTTGACAATGCTGCTATTATGGCACGCCACCGCGGGTGCGCAGAAACGAATCTGTGAAATCAATCCAAAAGTTTTATTTATGGCATGCACTAGCAATTCATTAAATCTGGTTTGTGTACATGTCGCTTTTGTAGCTGTTCACTCTATTACATTTTTTTTTGAATACTGGACCGGTTATTCTCGTTCTTTTCTGCATCTACACATCGCTGGGATGTCTTGATTCAGTTGGCCGGTCTAAGTATCAAGCGGGCTGTGGAAACTAGATGAAGTAGTCGAGCAGATGCTGTAAATGATGTGGCAAAAAAAAAAAAAAAATTATTTGAAGTCGTCATTGCCCTGGAACAGCTCACAGAAGAAGGAGAAAATGCAACCACAAGATCAGATGCATTTTTAATTCTCAACTCGGTATTGTCGTTTCCGTTTCTTTTATTTCTGAGCCTTTAGACAACTATTCTCCCAGAAATCAATGATGCTCGGGAGTATCTTCAAGAAAAGGGGCTGGATCTGCAACAAAGTTCTGTCAGGCTGACGGCGTTAAGAGATTGCCTTCTTAAGAATAGAGAAAAGATGGCGGATACTGCAATAGATGAGTAAAAAAAACAAAAAAAAAAACAAACAAACCCAAAACCCTGCTCTGTATCCACAAAAAGAAACGAATGGGTGGTGAACGATTGACTGATGCAGCATTCGGGTTTGATACTGAGCTGAGACGCGAAATGCTATCTGTCACAGACAGGTTGACTGAATCTTGCAGATTTCAACAAGTTCACAATCTTGCAAGTAAATACACTTTTCTTACATCGTCAAATCTGCTTGATGATAATTATGATCGTCAGCTTGGTGAAGTCGACAAAGATATAGAAAAAGATAAATTCTTTGCTGAAAGGAAGATTACAGTATTTGTGAAAGCTTCAGGAAAAGACAAAATTAATGGACCTCTTGAACTTTTGGACTTTATACAGAGATACTACCTTGTGGATTCCGTCCCTAATATTGTGATCTTGCTGCGCATTTTCCTTATCCGAGCTATTAGCGTTGCCGGGTGTGAGCGCTCTTTCTCGAAACTGAAGCTCATAAAAAAACTACTTCGATCAAAAATGAACCAGACAAGGCTTACAGACTTGGCAATCCTCTCCATAGAGAGGGAACTTGTCGATATAATGAATTTTGATAGAGTTGTTGATTTTGCCGGAAAAAAAGCACGAAAAGTATGTTTGTAAATTTTCAACCAACTTGATGCCTTGCGATAGTTCTCCCACAAAAATAAATTTATAGCCTTATTTTCAATTCATAAATAAAAAATTACAAAATTTTAAAAACTATTTTTCAAAAGGATTGGAACATTATTAACAAGAAGTTTCTTAAATTTTGCGCTTAAACTGAGGGATTACACACACGGATTTCAAAAAGCATGGATACAAGACGTTTTTCTCTTCCGGATGCTCGACCTCTTTATAATAACATTATGAAGAAAAAGAAAAGTACATTGGATTATCCTCTCCTTGATACAGCCATATATTTTGTGAAAATTCGGAAATAACAATAATAAAAAAGTAAATAAAATGATTTTATAATTTCTTAACCTTTTCATGTTTTCAAATGTTCTGCGAATCCATGGACATAAAAACCGACTATCTAAGGGGTCCATATATTTGGACAGTCTATAAATTTATCAGCATGAAAACCCGTTTAAAAGAGCCACATACTTTTTTTTTTTTCAAAGCGAATTGAAATTCTGGATGGTTCAAACTTCAGACCAAATATATCTTCAATATTTCTGGTGATTTCTATTTTTTTAGCTAAATATTTCTCACCTGCAGCAAATATAACATTCGTATGCATCATAAACATGCAACTGCATAATGCATGTTTACAATATTGGCTTGGTTGGCATATGGACCATCTGTAGTTTTTTTTTTAATGCTGAATCATCAATCAAATATTTTCTATCTATTTTTATATAAAAGGAATTTTGTATACGCTTGTGTGTGTGTGTTTATGTATCTGTGTGTGTATGTATGTGAGTGTGTGTTTGTGTGTGTATATGTGCATGTATGTGTGTTTGTGTATGTGTGTGTTTGTGTGTGTATGTGAGTGTGCGTATGTGCGTGTATGTGTGTGTAGTGAATAATACATAGCTTACCTGGGTGTAGCTGCCGGAGATGAGGATGCTCTTCCAACAGCCAAGAAGAACAATAGCCTTGTGGTTATTTATACTAATAGAGTAAGGTAATTGTTATAAAAACCTTCCTCCTTTGTGAAGAGTTCTTCACTCCTTTCTTTTTATGTTACCGTGGTAGAAGAAGGTCGCGAAGAAGATTGTATTTTTTCGCAACCTCACTTCAGGTTAGCTACTCTCAGTTATATGATTTTTTTCCAACAGTGTGTTTGTGTATGTGTATATATGTATGTGTGTGTGGGTTCGTGTGTATGTGTGAGTGTATCTTTGTGTGTTCATGTGTGTATGTCTGTGCGTGAGTGTGTGTGTTTCTGTGTATGTATGTGTGTATGTATATGTATGTGTGTGTGTACGTGTGCATATGTGTGTGTATGTGTATGTGTGCGCGTGCGTGTATGTGTGGGTACTTGTGTGTGTATATATGTGCGCGAGTGTGTGTGTTTGTGTGTATGTGTGCGTATATGTGTGTTTGTGTGTGAGCACGTGTATGTGTAGGTTTTTAATGTTAAATAAAGAAATCAAATATCTTCTATCTATTTTTATATAAAAGGAATTTTGTGTGTGTGTCTGCGTGTGAGTGCGTGTGTGTATCTGTGTGTGTATCTGTGTATGTGTGTTTTTGTGTGTGTGAGTATGTGAGTGTGTAAGTATGTGTGTGCATGTGTGTGTATATGTGTGTGTTTGTATGTATGTATGTGTAAGTGTGTGTATATGTGTATGTGTGTGCGTATGTGTGTATGTGTGTGAATGTGTGCATGAATGTGTATTTTTGTGTGTAAGTGTGTGCGTGAGTGTGTGTATTTGTTTGTATGTGTTTGTGTGTTTGTGTATGTGTGTGTGTCTGTGTGTACGCGCGTGTGTTTTGTGTGTGTGTGTGTGCATGTGTGCATGTGTGAGTATGTGTGTGTATGAGTACGTGTGAATGTATGTGCGTGTATGTGTATATGTGTGTGTGAGTTCCCTATGGAATCGGTAACAGCTGGGCCGATTTTTTAAAAACCTTGATGTATTTGGTAGTGTTCCTACGTAGGTTTTGTATCAGAATGTGTCAGATAATTATCGGAAAATCGACAATTGTAGAAATTTCTATTTCAGAAGGAACAGTCAGATTTTGACCAAAGTGAAAACTTTTATATCACTTGTTCATTTGGGAAGTTTTATCACTTCACAAGCAGAAAGGTCCAGCCTATAAAATCAACTGTTGAATCTTTGATAAGACAGGGGCGCGTTCGAAATGAATGTTTCTTTTTAGATCACAATCGAACGATAATACTTGACTTTTGCATTTTAAACTTTAAGTGAAGCCATTATTTACAGTTGACTTTATAAAATCAACAGTAGATTCTCTACAGTGCAATTTAGATTACAATGTATTGTGGATTAAGGCTGCTGCGAAGAAGGTGGCTTCTCTCTACCGTGCTAGAAAGCTACTTACGCCTGAAAATATCCTGTATCTCTACAAGGCCACCATTTGCCTATGTATGAAGTATTGTCACATTTGGACTGGTGCATCTGCTACTAGTCTCTCACTCCTGGACAGGATTCAAAAGAGAGTCGCCAATCTGATAGGTCCTAAACTGTCATCTAAACTTCAGCCTCTGTCCCATCGACGAAATGTTGCATCCCTCTGCCTGTTCTACAAGTATTTTAATGGTGGATGCTCTGATGGACTACAAGCCCTTGTGCCCCCTCGACGTAAATACCCCTGACTAACCCGCCAAGCAGCAAAATCCTACCCCTTCACAGTAGAGATCCCTAGATGTAAGAAAACCTTCTAATAGTTTATTTCCCCAGAACTGCTAGACCCTGGAATTCTCTTTCGAGTTCCTGCTTTCCCAACTCTACTGACATGCAGAAGTTCAAGTGTAATGTGAACGGACATCTTGCTGCTCAACTCCCTAGATAATATCCCTGCAACTTATGTCCCCGATAGCAGCCCCCTACATCAAAGTGGCAATGTGCCTTGTTTGGGGGCAAAAATGTAATAAAACAAACAGAAAAAAAAAAAAAAATTAGGTAAAACCAAACAGGAAAACTATGTCAAAAAAAAAAAAAAAAAAAAAAATTTGGATTTAAGGAGTCGGAGCCGGAAAAAAAATTCCGACTCCGACTCCGACTCCTAGTACTTTTAGATATCCGACTCCGACTCTGACTCCAAGTAAAACCTCCGACTTCTTCCGACTCCGCAACACTGCTTTTTACACAAATTGACTCCTCATATACAGGGTGACCCCAAGAAGACGGGCCCCAACTCTAATTAGGCCCCGTTTCTTAGTGTTTTGTACGAATGAAATGAAACTTTGGTCATAACTAGTTTATTATATTCAAAACATCACATCAAAACACTAAGGTCTTTGGCCTTTTTTTCTCAGTTGACTGTAAAACACTCAGACAAACAATTGAATGTCCTCTGTTTTTTTTTTTGGGTCACCCTGTAATAATGTTTAAGAGAAATATTTTTAATGATTGTTTTTCTCATACCACCCGCAAACCCTGTTTGATAACATTACCGTTTACCTTTTGTATTTAATTGTATTCAGCCTTCTTCTATGAACTGTAATTAACTTTGCATTCATGTTATTAGTAGGCGTGTATGACTTCATATAAGAACAATCCGTTTGTAAAGAGCTGCGCGTTGTATCTGAGCGGTTGTATTTTGAAATGTTTGAAACAGTGCGTAGGAAACGCGAGAATAATTTTCTTTGACGTTATTCTCGCGTTGCCTACGCAGAGTTCAAACATTTCAAAATACAACCGCTAGAAACAACGCGCGGCTCTTTACAGACTTCTCTCTCCAAATTTACAACATGGCAAGGAAGAAGAAAAGGAAAAAAGAAAGAAAGAAAAAAACACACCGAGGATGAAATGAAGCTCCGAAATATATTTGTTTATAAATTTCAAACAACTAAAATATTTCAAGAACGAGAGTTCATATAGAGACGTTGTTTTAATTTGAATAAAATAAAATATGTATCAAGTGTGCTTGAAAGCCAAATCACAACGTAATATTATGAAAATAAACAAATATTTTACTTGTTTGAAATTTATCACAAATATATTTCAGAGGTATACTCCATCTTCAGTGTGTCGTTTCTTTTTTTCCTTTTCTTCTTCCTTGCCTTGTTGGAAATTTGGAGAAAGAAGTCTGTTTGTAAAGAGCCGTGCGTTGTTTCTAGCGGTTGTATTTTGAAATGTGTAATGTCCCACTCCCCTGACCTTGCCCCCTATGACTTTCACCTCTTCCCAGCCATGAAGTTGTTTTTGAAAGGAAAGCCTTTCCCAGATGATGCAGCCTTGATTTCTGAAGTCACGTAGAGTGATGGGAGGACTAACCTGGGGTGTTCTACAAAAACGGTCTCCAGAGCTGCTGCATCAAACGATGGGAGTGCATGACTCTGCTTTGCTGCTTCGGTTGTCTCTCCTGCGGCCTTGCCAGGCGACTAATATATATATATATATATATATATATATATATATATACATATATATATATATATATATATATATATATATATATATATATATATATATACTTGTTTATTGTTATATAAACATGCTCACATCCCGCTGCAACAAACAGCCACTTGTTTCAATCAAACAACAGATATCATCAGGCAGCGACTTGACTATTCAAATGTTAAATGAATAAACTATTATTCATTGAACATTTGAATAGTCAAGTCGCTGCCTGATGATATCTGTTGTTTGATTGAAACAAGTGGCTGTTTGTAGCAGCGGGATGTGAGCATGTTTATATAACAATAAACAAGTATTATCAGCTCTTTTTATTGAGCACTATCTAACAACCTCGTTGAATTCACTAGTCCATTACTTTTGAATAAAAAAAAAACCCGAGTATATATATATATATATATATATATATATATATATATATATATATATATATATATATATATATATATAAAATAAAAATTACAATTAAATTTACCAAAATGATCCAAGATGGTAAAATTAAAGTATATCATAAATATTAAAGAATTAATATTTATAAAATTATCTCAGCCAGATGTAAAAGCTCGATAAAACCAAATAGGAAATAGAGCTTATAATATGAGCAAACAGTTAATAAAATAGGTTAAAAAACACTTTGAAATGAGTTAAAAACATATTTAATCTGAAAAGGAAACACTAGATAAATTGATAGTCCTTAATCCGCGGAGTTTCGAAGAAATACTTTCCTTCTCATCAGAGGGTAGGAATTAGCAAAATGCGGCATCGGATTTTGCATACAAAACGCAGACCCCACAATTTTATTATACCATCCCTATTTAAGTTAAAACATACTTATCAAAGTATTATTATGTACATCTATATCAAAAACACTTGTAAACGTTTTTTTTTAATTTTTAAATTTTTTATTTCCATACTTTGTGGACCAGGCGCGAACGCAGACCCCACAATTTTAATGAACCACCGTTCTGCCAGATCAAGCATACTCATTCCTGTGTCTCGATCGATACATCTTCTATCATTATATGTGATCAGTTTTTGAAAATAGTCAACCATATAGGAGCCTATTCGTGACCACACACACACACACACACACACACACACACACACACACACACACACACACACACACATTCAGCTTTATATCATAAATATATATATATATATATATATATATATATATATATATATATATATATGATGGCACACTTAAAAATAGCCCATAGTATGTAGTAGAGAGGAGGAATACTTTTATTGTTTAAATTACCTGTAGTGTTATAAAAAAATGTTGGAAGTGCTCCCCGTTGACATCTATGCATTTCTGGGCACGTTTAACAACGTTTGCAGATACTACCTGTAGATCTTCTCTGGCGATTCTCCTGATAGCGTTGGTAATGTTCTCCTTTAGTTGGGCTAGATTGTGAGGATTATTTGCATAAATATTTTGTTTTAAAGCCTCCCAAAGAGAAAAATCACATGATGGCAAGTCAGAGGAAGATAGTGGCCATAACCCTTTGCGTATTGTTTTTTCTTATTCTGTGGGACGTGTGGCATGTAGCGTCATCTTGTTGGAAAAAGAATTGCATTTTGTCTTGTGGTGTCAGTTGGTCAGTAAGAGAAAGATTAAAGAAATCGAGCTTACTTTTTTTTACCTGCGTAATAATTCTCCAAGTTCCAAATATCAAGTTTTCTCAGTTGGGCGTTTATTATTTTCAAAAGGTATCCATTACAATATTGTTTCGTATTCCAACTAACAAGTCTGCAAAATAAATTTTCGTAATGACAAAAAAAACAAAAAAAAAAAAAAAACGGCAGAGCCAGTCGGTTGCATGAACCATGTAAGTTGTCCAAAATGGTATTTTTTTCCAAGTATTTAAAGTAAACATCTGAAAAGTATGTGACTAAATATGCAACAAAGATATAATTTTGCAGACTTGTTAGTCGCAATACGAAACAGTATTCTAATGGCCCTCTTTTGAAAAGTAATACACAACCAACCGAGAAAACCTGATATTTGGAACGTGAAAATTATTATATTACACTATATATAACCTGGAAACCAATAAGAAAGGCATTGATTGAGTTTGGATTTTTTTTCAAAATTTATATATAAAAAAAAATTCGTTATATAAAAATTTATTCATGAGAAAGATTTTTTTAAAAGCCATTGCGACTTGAATGCCACCAGTTAGAATCGAAACCGAAACCAACACATAAGAAAACATAGTTTAATGCTTTAAATTATGTCTACAAATCAAGCAAAGACTGAAGTGTAGTTGTACATTTGAGTGAAAATTAAAAAAAAAGAATCGGCCCTGCCGTTTTGGAGTCCACAGGGAACGAAGTCAGACAAACAGAAAAATTTCTTTTATCTAATAATAGAGATGTTTCATATGACAGTACGCTCAACATGTAGTCATGATTTATATAGTTAAAAAAAAAAAAAAAAAAACTTGATTTGGGTGCCATCAGCTAGAATCGAAACCGAAACACAAGTTTCATGATCGTAATTATGTATACAAGTTAAACAAAGACTACAGTTTATTTGTACTAAATATGGTTGGACTGTGGAAAGGAATGTGAATTTTATTAAATACAAGCTGGTTTCTATGACAGCAATGTTTTTGATAGACGAGATGCAAGCAAGAGCGGACGAACGTCCAATAGAGTTTTATAATTGTACAAACAGGCCGCCCGGCATTACCCGATCGTAAAATACGCTTAAATAGGATATTTTTAATGATACAGATTTAGTATCTATTATTATATTAGATGTCTCGGTTCAGTCTCTAAAAACAAAGGATACCCATTGTAAGGGCAGTAACGCGTGTAATTTTGTGTCAAGGGTTGCGCAATCTCCAACCACACCTCTCCTGAATCGGCACTGCTGGAGTCCAGTGGCAAGGAGAAGTCCAGGACGACTGGAAACATTGCCCAGATAAGCGGAGAGCACATAAGCACCTGGAAGTCCCAAGTAGTCACCCATCTGATACTGGCTAAGCTCACCCTTGCTTAACCGGTGTGTCAAATGTGATTATGCCGTATAATATTTATTATATTATATTGGACCCAATATATATTAATGATTTAAAAAGTTAAAAAAAAAAAATGACTCGTGCGCCACTACCGAGAATCGAAACCAAAACTTTTAGCTTATAATTTACTTTTTTCTTTGACATTAATGCCTGAGCTATGAAGACATGTTTGCTAAAAATTAAAATATGAACCAATAGCTATTACGTTATGCATGCATATTCGTAATGCCGCTGTTCGACCTTCACCTGGCAAATTTCACACTTTGGCACCAATTCCCCCCCCCCCGGCTCAAACCCAAATAGAAAGTTTCGCATGTACTCGAATACCCTATATATTAAGTTTCATGTCTGTAGATCAAAAACTGACAGAGGAGTAAGTAAACTTTTTAAACAAGTATATAAACAAATAACCTGACTATAAACAAATAAAAACAAATATACACGTACATCAAGTCTGTTGCCAAGGCCGCTGGAAAGATGGTGGGATCCTTCTACCGCTCCAGAAGATATCTCACTACTGATGAAATTCTCTATCTATATAAAAGCCAAGAACGTCCAAGGATGGAATACTGCTGCCATATCTGGGCAGGAGCTGCTAAAAACAGCCTATCCTGCCTTGACAGAGTACAAAATAGACTTCGTGGCTTAGTGGGGGATGCTCTTTTCTCTACCCTGCAACCTCTCTCCCACAGAAGAGACGTTGCGAGCCTATCCTTGTTTTATCGTTATTTCCATGGCAGATGCTCGTCTGAACTCCAATTTCTGGTCCCCCCTCGCCAATCTTTCACGAAAAACACCCGTCTAGCTGAATCCACTGTGAAAAATTTCCCCCACTCTTTATCTGTGCCTAAATCAAAACGTGGATTCCATGAACAAAGCTTCTTTCTTAGAACTGCACGCCTGTGGAACTCTTTTCTGTCTGCCTGCTTCCCACCTGACTACAACTTGGATGTCTTCAAGTCCAACGTTAACAAATTCCTAATGAACCGCCCCCTTAAGTAAACACTTCATCAAATCGCCACAATAACGTACTGTACTTGCAATAATAACCCTTATCCCTGAGTGGCTTCCGGGCCTTGATAAGTGGTGACCACCGTGGAAAAAAAATAACAAATAAACTGACAGAGGAGTTTGGTAGGCAACTTTTTAAAGTAAATATATATACGCATACATAAATATATATATATATAGAAAGAAGTTTGTGCTTACTGTAACATTTTTACGGAAATATTACACAAGTTTAAATCGTAGAATATCTGCATGAATATAATTACACGTAATAGTTAACTAAAGATGATCATCCCATAAAAAACAGAAAAAACTAATAGGGAATTAATTGAAATGAATGTTTAAAAGAATATGCAAATTAGCTAGATCATTTGCAGAGGAATGCAATTCCAGGACACATTCATAACAAAGTTGTATTTTCCTTTTAAATAAATAGAAATTTTTTTTAATATGAATACACACAAAAAATCACACACACACACACACACACACACACACACACACACACACACACATATATATATATTAGCCATTTAAAATCTAAAAACGATATTGCTTCTTTTGTTTAAAATAAATTACTTATTTATATTAAAAGAAATAAATGAGCAAGCTTTCAACCGTATAAAATCCTTTTCAAACAATTTTTATTTTAATTATTTTTCCGTCGCTGATGGTGCAATGTTTTTTTTTTTTTGACAAACGTGACTTATATCACACACACACACACACACACACACACACACACACACACACACACACACACACACACACACACACACACACACACACACACACACACACACACACACAGTGTCATTATTATTTCATTAA
>NC_136526.1:11809808-11839808 GCF_053919585.1 Euprymna scolopes
AAGAAAATTATTAACGAAAGGGAAATAATTCCATTTTTAAACGAAAAACGTCAGTTTGGTATATAAAAGTTCCTTTTAGTGAGGTCACGTGATGGCAGGCGGTGATAAATATATATCCCTAAATAAAAATAAAATGGCCAAATCCTTACAAAGAAATCCACCTATTTATTAAAGAAAAATTAAGTATAAGGTTATAATTAAAAAGAGATATATAAAAACACGCATGGGCACAGTAAACATATTATACCAAAATGCCGAAGCTATCGATCCAGTGGTTATTTAGACTATTAATAATGAACGGAACCAAGAATTACATTTTTTATATCTATATAATTATAAACCTCAAATGACCTTGTAACGAGTGATGTAACCCACTTTCCGGTTTACGACATCTGGTTGCGCATACAACGTAAACAAATAAACACAAATCGCTTCTTTTGCAGATTTTGACCTACGCACTGAAATATTAACGTTATTATTTCGAAATTATTATTTAACATGGGAAGAGTGGGGTGTTTTACAACTATTCTGTATTACAACTATACTGTCGCTATTTTCTTACAACTAAACAACTTTAACGCGTTGACAAGCATAAGAAAACTTGTAGTAAAGCCAAAACTACTACTACTACTACTACTACTACTACTACTACTACTACTACTACTACTACTACTACTCTCTATCCGTCCCTTTTCCTTTCTTCCTTCCTTTCTTCTTCCCTTCTTTTTTTATTTTTGGTTTATATTTCTAGATACAAAATAGTTGTGTGAGAACGGTGAATTTGTTGACGCATTTACTAATCTGTTTCAATATAATAGTTTTGTTTTATTTTATTTATTTAGGTTTTATTTTTTTGCTTCAGGTTTTATTAATTATTTTTTTTTTTAGATTTTAAGTTTCTATAACTTGGTTGAAGGATTCCAATATGGGTTTTTCATTCTTATATTTCTCATCTGTAGGTTCATGTGCGTTTTTGCTGCTAAATGACTTTCGTCGGCGTTTGATTCGTAGGAAAATCATGTTTAATTTTCGATTTTTGAACGATTATTCGGAAAAATAGGCAACTTTACACGAATAGGGAGGATTTTTTTTTTCATGTTTGAGTGATCCGTCCGTGATTTTTCATTTTAATATACTTTCATAGAAATGTTTCTGTTATGTCAAAAAAACAAACAAACAAACTATTTTCTTTACGTCACAAGTGTCACACTCATACATGAATTCCATAGCTAATATAACATACTGACTCACGGGTAGTCTAGTATATATATATATATATATATATATATATATATATATATATATATATATATATTTTAACTTCCCGACATATCCCATTTTGTACATATATTTTATACAATTGTATATATTCTACAACGTATAATTTACTCGGAATTCTTTTTTACTCGTAATCCCATTCACCCTTCATTTAATTATATATATATATATATATGTATATATATATATATATAATATATATATATAATATATTATATATATATATATATATACATATATATAATATATATATATATATATATATATATATATAATTTTTTTTTCATTTCATCCATTCGTTATAATTTCATAAGTAATCCCCATCCCTTCGCTCTTGCGTGACATTTGTTTTACACTTGATAGAAATTCAACGATTGACTTCTGATGAGTTTGTTGATGAAAGGGCCCCCCTAGAATCTTCCCGACCTTATTTAAAACGGTTTTATACTGCAATTTCTTAATATTGTCAAACATTTATTCGTGATTCTTTGTTTCGATTCTTTTACACAATACCAACCTTTCTCAAATATATGTCGGATTCAGTCATTTCGGTTGGCGTCAAATTCTCAATATTTTCAAATGCTTATTCATGAAGTTTAGCTTGAATATCTTGATTAGTTTCATGAATTCTTATCATTTAGTGTTTTTTTCGGACTACTATTCTCATTTATACGGCACAATCACGTTGACACACCGGTTTTCGCCAGATCACCGAAGTTAAGCAAGGATGAGCCTGGTCAGTATCAGAATAGGTGACCATTTGGGGAAGCTAGGCGCTGTATGTACCGCGCCGAATTGTAGAAATTTCCAGGATGGTATCGGGGGGGGGGGGCGTTTAACTCACTGGGGTCGGGGGAGATTTACGCCCGAATCAAGATGGAAAGCAATGGGGAAACTACCGTCTTTACTTGTCTTTCCGAGATTACCATGGCCCTACAATTTGAGGAGCTGTGGTCGCCGATGTTGTTAAAACAGAAAGGCCGCCGCCGCTGCCGCCGCCGCTGCTGCTGCTGCTGCTGTTGCTGCTGCTGATGATGATGATATTGACGATTGTTATGATTACAGCATCCGACATTCTTCAGGTGCACGTATTCAAACCTGACGACCTTCTGTCGAATATCGGGAGTCTGTAAATTGGACCTAAAGATTATACTAAATTCAACTAGAAGGTTCCCAAGTTCAAAAAAATACACCGAAAGAAGGTTACATCGGCCGAAACGTTGTGAAAATGACAACGAAAGTGAGGAATGCACAGGATTGAACGATAAAGTTGTCGCCCTAACGAAAACAAAACCACAGATTTATTTTAAACCATTTAGTGAACTTGTTTATGTAGTAGAGCTGACCTATTCAATGTAGCCGCCTTCAGCCTCAATCACCGCCTCGATACTGATCCAGAACTGAGAGCATGCCTTTTCCACAAACGCTGACGGAAGCTTGGCGAATATTTGGCCGATGTCGGCGATCAGGCTGGCTTTGGTGTTGTGGGAGGTCATGTTGGTGATGTTCTCGAAGTATAATCAAACGAAGTAGTCCTGCAGGTTCAGGTCGGGGGAGGAGGGAAGCCAGTGAGAGAAGGGTACATATCGTAGCACTCCTTCTGAAGCCAAGCCTGGGTCTCTGGACTTGTGGGTCAGTGCCGAGTTCTGCTGTCACACCCAGGGTTTGCCAGTGGCAATCTGATTATACCAGGAGTCATCACACTCTTCAGTACACCCAGGTACACTTTGGTGTTGACTTTACAGCAGACTTTGAAGATGTGAGGTGGCATGATATGGCCCTCACTTGAAACCACATCAAAGACCATAACCGTAAGTCGTTCGATGTGTAGAACTTTGCCCTCGAGCGTTGAACCGTCCGAATTTGCATTTTGAGGGTGCTGGCAATGGCCCTGTTGTCATAATTTGGATCGATAGAAAGCATGAGTTGGACAGCGGCGCATCGCATCTCCGATCTCGGTCGTTGAACATCGTGTCGCTTTCAGAGACGATAGAAGGTTCCTATTGCTCTTGGGATTTTTACATAACAAACTAGTAGATGGTCACCCCCCCCCAAAAAAAAAACCCGGTTTTCATTAAACGGAAATGGAATCATGTCGTCTTTTCTAGGTCAACAATTTTATCGTTGTATTCTGTAGTTTGAAAAATCCGAATAATTAATACTTTTGATCATCTATAAAAAGTTTCGAAATATCAGAGTTTCATAAGATTAACTTCTATTTTAATTAGTTACGGAAAATTAATCAATTTTTGGGCGTTTTCTTATGTAAAATTATGTCATGGTGACAAATTTTGCCGATATAAAAGGAGAGAAGAAAAAAAATGAAAGAAAATAAACAGCAGCAGCTAAATTAAATACCCCCCCCCCCTCAATAAAACAAAACAGAAAAGAAAACAAACAAAGCAATATGGCGTACTTCCGTTAACATCAAAATCTTTGATGAATACCGAAAGGATATCTCTGCTGAATTGACGTCATATCCGGTCTGGCTATAAATTCAACATGGCGAAATGGGTTTTGAAGGAACGAACAACGTAAAAGTTTTATTGCCCAAAACGATTTATGAATCGAGTGTGATGAGGCGGAAAATAAAACTGGTATTGCATTGGTGGTTACGACCTTTCTATGATCAATCACTTACAGGATAGAACGATAAAATTGTCGCCCTAGAAAAGACGCCGCGATTCCATTTCTGTTTGATAAAACCTAGTTTTCTTCTTTTTTTTTTGCTGCAGGCCATCTACTAGTTGGCAAATTGCGTACAAATCCCAAGATTTGAGTATAAATCCCAAGAGCGATAGGAGTCTTTTATCATGCCTGAAAGTGACACAATGTTCAACGAGCGAGATCGGAGATGCGCCGCTGTACATCTCATGCTCTCTACCGATCCAAACTATGACAATAGGACCATTGCCAGCATCATCCCAATGCATCGCTGGATTACCACAAATAACAGGAACGTGCTCAGGGTGATGCAAACAAATGGAAGGAGAGGGGAGAAGATACAGCAATTAGATTTTTAAAAAATGGTTACAAATATCAACGATCTCTTTTAGATTTAAAAAAAACATCCTTATCAGAGAAGGTTTGCGCACCGATCGAAACACTCCCTTACAAAGGTTCACAAACTATATTTATTTCAATAAGCTGGTGAAAATTGGGTGTTTTCTCATCTCTCCCCCTCCCCTCCATTTATGTTGGTAAGGTGACGATACCCAGAAATATTTTACTTATTTCTCGATGGTTTTATTTGTAAATATCGAATGAATAAAAGGATATCGTTTCTGAAACGATCGTACATATAATTATGATTGTGTTACGTTTCCTCCTATGAAAACTTGAATGATAATTTCACAATTATTAATTCCTCACCTTTTTCTATTTATATAGCTCTAGGTAATTACACCTATTGTGCTTATAACTGCAATACTCAGAGCACAGCACCTTTCAATATATTTTACTGAAACTTTGCTCATTTAGACCTTGTCTATTACACACACACACACACACACACACACACACACACACACACACACACACACACACACACACACTATATATATATATATATATATATATATATATATATATATATATATATATATATATATATATATATATATATATGGTGGATTCTCTCATCGAAGACGATGAATGAGGGTTCAGTATGCAATCTTCAGCAGCTCCCAAGATCTGTGACACCACAGGCGTAATTGCAATCCTGTAGACGTCCGGCCCACTCCTCCGCAGATGGTGAGCTTTCATATGCTCGTAGGTCAATGATGCCTTCTCGAATGAACAGATAACCCTGCTTTGCTGCGTGCTCTGAAACCACAATGGCATACCTATTCATTTTTAGGTGGATGTTTCTTGTGTTTTGCCTTCATATTTGCACGAAGGGTGTCCCTATGACAAAGGCGGTTATGTTCAAATTCTTTGGTCCCCAGGAAACACGTCTTCCTCCATTTTCTGCGATCCCCTGCTGCACTCTCCCAGGAACTCAGAGAAATTCCACAACGTTTCATACATACAATTAGTAAATGGTAAATGATAAAAAACTGAAAAAGTGCTCCATACTATTACAGAGCAAAATATGTTTTTAATACCGTTTTTGTTCTGCAAAATCTGATGAAACTACCGGATCGTTAATTCGATTCTAATAGTGGAAACATATGTAACTAAGCGGACCAAAAACGGTAATAAAACACACACATATTGTTGAATTTTGACCCCGATTTTGACCCTTTAACATTTATTGTTTTGGGCAAAAATTGAATAAAAAAGATCCGTGTTCAAATAACTCTAAAATTTCAACTGTTTAGACCCGAAATTAGAGGAGGAGTTTGATAGAGTTTTATAAGGTTAAAACTTTGAACTTTGACAGCCAGGTTTCTGGCCGACAACCGATTAAAAAGATTTTCGCAAATCTCAATACTCCTTATGTCAAATCTTGAGTCTGTAGACTGAAAATTGACAGAGTAATTTGGTACGGAAATATGCACAGACAGAACGACACACAGACAATTTCCCTTATATATATATATATATATATATATATATATATATATATATATATATATATATATATATATATATATATATATCTTTAAGACTGTTAAAATGTTCAGTTTTTGAAAGCGCCTGTTTCGTAGCGCAGAACATTAATACAATTGTTTTATCACTTTTTGAATCCTTTGGGACCTGATTCATCAAAAGAATACGAACTTATTAACTTTAAAAGAAAAAAGAAAATAATATAGGTGTGATAACATAAATAAAAAATCAAAAAATGTCGTTAGAATTGTGTTTGTGAAACTGATTTTGAACATAAATAAAAAAAATCGAAAAAGTCGTTGCAATTGTTTTTTGTGAAATTGATTTTGAACATGAATAAAAAAAAAAGTCGTTGCAATTGTTTTTTGTGAAATTGATTTTGAACATAAATAAAAAAAATAAAAAAAGTCGTTGCAATTGTGTTTTGTGAAATTGATTTTGAACATAAATAAAATAAAATCGAAAAAGTCGTTGCAATTGTTTTTTGTGAAATTGATTTTGAACATGAATAAAAAAAATAAAAAAAGTCGTTGCAATTGTTTTTTGTGAAATTGATTTTGAACATAAATAAAAAAAAAATAAAAAAAGTCGTTGCAATTGTGTTTTGTGAAATTGATTTTGAACATAAATGAAAAAATAAAAAAGTCATATATATATATATATATATATATATATATATATATATATATATATATGTATGTATGTATAAAATAAAAATTACAATTCATGCAGAATTACTGAGCTCCCACGCAATCCTCCCATAACAGACACTAATATTTCGACTTCAAGTTATCCTTCTTCCCATCCCCCATCTGATATAGTTACTAATCCAATATACCACTCGAGCCGCCCCTTCATCTACAATCATACAACTAGCAACAACAACAATAATAATAATAATAATACATATATATGTAGTAAGCTTTGAGAACATATAGGGCAATTAAGCAACACATAACACATAATTTTCTGTATTTTATCCTCATGAGGATTCATCAGGGTTTATATGTATTTATAAATGTGTGTTTATGTGTGTATACATATATACTGGTTTCAGAGAAACAATTTGGGCGATATTTTAAGCATATACTTTAATATATTTCATATAAACTAATATATATACATATATCAGATGAAAAATGTAGAAATTTGTCTTCAACAGTTTTTTGACCAACATCACGTCAAAAGACAATCGCTAATAACAATATATATTTCCGAATCTTCCTCCTGCAGTGCTTCTCCCGCAGATTCTCTGTGTTAGAGATCTCAACCTGGTGTACAGTACGTCGCCAGGTATCACGGTCAGCAGCGAGAGCAGACCAGTATATATATATATATATATATATATATATATATATATATATATATATATATATATATATATATATATATATATGTATATATATATATATATATATATATATATATATATTGATATGCAGTTTGCTTGAAGCATTGTGTGGGATAGGTGTGTAAAAGAGATTTAGAAGGCTGCGAGGAATGAATTATAGTCGCTGTTGGTAAGAGGAGACGAGAATAAGTGGCGATTTACAAATCAATAAGTAGATACATATATATATATATATATATATATATATATTTATATATATATATATATTTATTCAGTTGTATGGTAAAATGTCTTACTTGTAAGTCCATGCGACGTATTCCATTATTAATTTCGGAAAAAAAAGATCCAGCATGCTTTGAATCGACCTGCTACGCACACTATTTGAAAAGGGAAAAATTTTCCGAAATTAATAATGGAATACGTCGCATGGACTTACAAGTAAGACATTTTACCATACAACTAAATAAATAAATATATATATATATATATATATATATATATATATATATATATATATATATATATATAAAAATATATATGTATGTAATTATTGATTTGTAAA
The DNA here is from genome assembly GCF_053919585.1 of Euprymna scolopes. Taxonomy (NCBI): domain Eukaryota; kingdom Metazoa; phylum Mollusca; class Cephalopoda; order Sepiida; family Sepiolidae; genus Euprymna; species Euprymna scolopes. Next base: position 11,817,554 of record NC_136526.1, read on the forward strand.
TCGCCACTTATTCTCGTCTCCCCTTACCAACAGCGACTATAATTCATTCCTCGCATTGTGACAGCCTTCTAAATCTCTTTTACATATATATATATATATATATATATATATATATATATATATATATATATATATATATATATATATATACTCATGAGCAAAAAAAAAAAAAATGGCCAAGAGTGAAAGAAGGAAAAAATCGATTTTTCAATATTTTTCCATGAATTTTTGTTAATATAAACTAAAAATTTCTATTTTGCAGATCATTATTATTATAACATATAATAATAAGTGAAAAAATTAATCCTAAAAATGGCAAGACCGCATCTTGGCGAGAATATAAAAAAAAAACGAATTGCAGGATTAAAACAGTCTAAAATGATTTACAAGCAGATTTTTTATATTTTAAGAAAAGAAAAGTGAAAACATCTCTTTCTATCGTGAAGCGAATTGGTCAAAGGTTCGAAGTCGAACGCTTGGTCAAAAGGTAAATCTGGATCTGGTCGCCCTAGAGCATCCACTTGAAGGACGACCACAGGCTTAAATGAACTGTTTTGAAGGATCGAAAGAAAACTTATTTTGACCATAGCAAAAAATTCCAAACAGGAGCAGGAAATTCCCTTTCTAAATATACAATATCTAGATGAATGAAAGAAATGGGATTTTCCTCTAAAAGGTGTGCAAAGAAGCCATTTTTATCTAAGAAGAATATCAATGATAGAAAGAGATTTTTCTCGTGTTATGGAAAGGACAATACAGACTGGTTTAGAAATATTTTCTGGTTAGATGAATCAAGATTTTGTCTTGTAAGTGATGCTCCCGATGCCCCCGAACGGTGCAATTGAAGAACTGGAGAAAGGTTGTAGCCAAGTTGTAAAACAACAGTTCAACACCGGAATGGAGAGATAATGGTATGGGGAACTTTTACCGCAGCAGGAGTTGGGGAACTTATTAAATGTGAGAAGTCAATCAATGCAAAGGAATATATTCGAATATTAGAAACAGGATTGTTACCAAGTATCCAGAAGCTTGGAATATCCCAGAACACTATTTTTCAACATGATAATGCCCCTGCACAAACTGCTAAAGTCACAAAATATGGTTTTCTGATAATTCAATTAATGTGATATTTTGGCCAGGTCAAAGCCCGATTAAAACCCAATTGAGAATTTTTGGTCAATAATATATCATGCATTGGCTGGAAGAACTTTTTCAAAGAATGACAAACAGTGTGAGGTTGAGCAAAGCGAATGCAATAGCATCTCCTCTGCACAGTGTTCCACTTTGGTTGAGAGCATGTCTAAAAGGATTGATCTTTTAAAGAAATCAAAAGGGAATGCGATTCCATCCTAAGCATTCATTAAAGTAAATGTCTTGTTCTGTGTTATTAGTCTCGTTTAAGTTTCCTTGTTCAATTGTTCTTTGCTCAATATAGCTTTTAGTGCAATAAAATGTATAAAATTTTTTGGCCCATTTTGTTTTGCTCACGAATGTGTCTATGTCTATGTGTGTGTGTGTGTGTGTGTGTGTGTGTGTGTGTGTGCACATAGTTACATATGTATATCTACGTATATATTTTAATGTAAATTTAAAAATTAATTAAATAGAAAATTAAAAAAGGCTGTAACTGCTATACCATTTTGTAAATCACACTTCTAAATCATTGTACATTTATTTTTAGACACGTTAAAGTACTTGCAAAAACAAAAAACAAAACAAAAACAAAAAACAAACAAAAAAAAAACAGATGAACGACACAGATATTAGAACGACCATACGAAATATGGAAAAACTACTTAAAAGACGATTGCTTAAATATATATATGCTAGCAGGACCTGTGGAAATTCCACAGGGGGCTCTTTCATATGTAACATATATATGTTGGCATTCTATGAATGTTCAGCGTAAATGGAGACGCTCTGATATTATTGTAGCTTTTTTGTTAAAACTGCAAATGTATTTACCTAAGCTAGCAGGGATGCCCAGCATAGTCGTAAAATACGCTTAAATATGATATTTTCATTCATGCAGATTTCGTATATATTATCATAGAATCAATTTTCTATCGATTCTTTTATATTATAAAGTTGTGGTTTCAAAAAAAAAAAAATATCCATATGACCTGGGTGCATCAGCTTGAATACAAACCGAAACCAAAACTTATTAAAACACACACACACACACACATACACACACAAACATAAAACACACACACACACGCACACATAAAACACACAAATAACACACACACACATAAAGCACACACAAACACCCAAATAAAACACACACACACATAAAACACACACACATACACATACACACATAAAACACACACACACGCACACATAAAACACGCAAACACATAAAACCCACACACACATAAAACACACACACATAAACACACACACACACACACACACACATAGAACACACACACACACATAAAACACACATACACACTCATAAAACACGTACACACATAAAACACACACACACATAAAACACAAACACACACGCATAAAACACACATACACACACATAAACCACACACACATAAAACATACACACACATAAACACACACATAAAACACACACACATAAAACACACACGCATAAAACACACACACACATAAAACACACGCACAGACACATAAAACACAGACACATAAAACACAAACACATATAAAACGCACACACACATAAACCACACACACACATAAAACACACACACATAAAACACACATACATAAAACACACAGCATAAAACACACACGCATAAAACACACACGCATAAAACACACACACATAAAACACACACGCATGAAACACACACGCAAACATAAAACGCACACACACATAAAACACACACACATAAAACACAGACACATAAACACACACACATAAAACACACACACACATAAAACACACACGCATAAAACACACACACACACGCATAAAACACACGCACAGACACATAAAACACAAACACATAAAACACAAACACACATAAAACGCACACATACATAAAACACACACACATAAAACACACACGCATAAAACACACACGCATAAAACACATACACACATGAAACACACACGCAAACATAAAACGCTCACACACACATAAAACACACACACACACACACACACACACACACACACACACACACACACATATATATATATATATATATATATATATATATCATGGGTAATTATTTCGCCGTATCATAGCTCTCCAGTATGGCTAGCCTTACAAATAATTAAAGACGACATGGTCATGGAGTTTTTCCAGTTCACTTTATTTAGTTCATGCCTCTCTCTCATAAAGCATGGTAGATAACAAAGGTTTAAAGCTGCGTAAAACACCCATTCATTCGAATTGACTTTAATTATCTCCCCTTGTAAGGGACGCTCCAAGTTCTTTTCCTAATAAGCCTGTACTGGATTGGGTCGATAGAACGGCTCTAAAATACTCAGGTGGGTGTCGCTTTATCCCAGCTAATCCCTCTTGTGACATAAATCCATTTAATATTTATCCGGACGCCAACAGAATCCATCAATCAACCGGGTAAGCCCCATTACAATTCAGTTCGATGGCTGACGGTAGGACAGGTCCTTTTTTGTGACAGATCGTTCAGGCAACGAGAATCGTATTTGAGTGAACTTGAAAATAAGTCTTTAAAGGCTTAAACTGTCAACAACAATCTTAAAGGATTATTTTGACTGAGATCTCAAACGAATTCTACTGGAATAAAATATACCAACCCAAATAATCTAGTATTCAAAACTAGCAGTAACCGCTACCCGGCGTAGCCCGGTGGAAGCGTGCCCCCCTCTCGAAAAAAGTTAAAGTATGGTTATTGTTGTTGTTGCTGCTGCTGCCTAACCGCTAATCTCCTCATGTTACAAACGGCTTTCGGAATAGACACTTCCAACTCCTCGTGGTAAGAACGGCTATCGGAATGTCAAAGAGAGTTGCTATAGTAAGGGTATTGAGCAACTCACATACGGAAAAAATAAATAAAAAATAAATATCAGTGAGGGAAAAAGAAAAAAAATAGACGTAGTAGGCATGTCGGGTAGAGAGAGAAAGAGAGAGAGAGAGAAAGAGAGAGAGAGTGAGAGAGAGAGAGAGAGAGAGAGAGAGAGAGAGGAAAAATAAAACAAAACAAAAAATCATCCATTTAGCCGTTGAAGCTGTGGTAATGTTGACTGGTTAATCACGACTAAAAACAGTTCGTTTCAACGTTTTATTAAGGAGCATAAATTTTATTTAAAAACGAAAACTGTAATCCTATCCTAATGGAATGAAACAAAACTTCTTCCGTGTATTTATCTTTGATTATTGTTTTTATTAATTACTGCAATAATTTCACTATTCACCGTAACCCCCCACCAAATAAATAAAATAAAAATAAAGATACCAAAAAACAAAAAGAAAACACCCCAAAACAAAGGAAGGATTTTTTCGTTTCATTTTGATAAAAAACAAATAAAAAGCAAAAACAACAAAAAACAAAAAAACAAAAACAAAGCAACAAACCAAAACTGTTTTAATCAGATAATAAAAAACTCAGTGGGAAAACACGAAATATTCTGCATAATGAAAATAAGTTATGTAATGGGGGTACCTGCCGTTGTCCTGGTGTGTATAGGTGTTGTAATAAGGATATTGATCTAAAATATAAATACAGGTAAAAACAGGAAACTGTAGAAGAAGCGAACGAAAACAAAAACACATAAATAGACTTGTATCAATGTTAAAACTTAAAAAAAAAATCCGTTACATTGGCACGAACGTGAAACCCGTATGTTTCGACTCGGCCTCTTTATCCACTGATCCAACGTGGCGTAACCGAAATAATATTGTGTTTTCTTACTATTTAAGCCAAATCAAGAAATAACGTGAGACGCGCATGCCTGGTTACCGAAGGAACGATTTATTGCGACCCTCATTGAATTCACTGTGTTTTTAAAAACGAAATAAAGAAAAACACGTTAGCGTAGATTTAGAAATAACGAACCCCAACCTTTAACCCCCTCACCCCAAAATACAAGAATGTAGGTCATATATTTTATCTTGTTGAGTATTTTTGAATGCTTTCTAGTTGGTTAAATGTAAATGAGCTAAATATAGGACGGTAAAACCGGATATGATATAAATATTACTGCAACGTAATTGCTTTAAATCTAACATTATGTAAATAATGGTAATCCAAGTAATGGGAATTGGAATGTGCAACTATAAATTGAATAAATGATTTATAAAAATGTACGTTTGTGTATAATCTGAAATAATAGAATATCATGGTTGCAGCCAATTAGAATAGGCGGAATGTTATGAGGGAGAAATCATTATTTTTTGAATATCGAAGTGTAATGGTAGTTGTAGGTGTATGAGTGTGCAATCCAGTTAATAAAGGTGTCAGGTCAATATAATTATAATGGTTATAGAAGTACTCTGTCCTCTTTGGGAGAGTGGGAGGACTTTTCAGTTACTGGGGGGGAGGAAATATGAGCTACTTCGTCTTTAGGTCTTGGAAATCGTGATGATATCGCTCGTAGGAAATAAGATAAGATTTTATACTAACGAATAAATGTGTCTGTAACGGCATTCCAAAGTTACATCAGATGATGGGTAAAAGTTTAGATATGATAAATTGTAAAGTGGCATCTGTTATTGCAAACCTACCGTAATTTTGTCCAGACGGGAATTTCTGCAATCAAATTATTATATAGAAAACTAGCAGTAGCCGCTACCCGGTTTAGCCCAGTGGAAGCGTGCCCCGCTCTCGAAAAAAGTTACAAACGGCTTTCGGAATAGACACCTCCAACCACTCATGGTAAGAATGGCTATCGGAACGGGTGGAGAGAGCTGGTATAGTAAGGATATTGAGCAACCCCAAATTATTATATAGAAGAATAGAAGAAGATAAAAAGAAAAAAAAGAATAAAACTAATAATAATCTCGTTATGCCCATTCAACATGTGCATTTGGCGATGGACGTAAAGGAAGGACATCACACGACGTATTTGTGGAGGAGGACGACTAGCGATTTTCAAAATTTGCTATCAGGAAAGAAAAGGTATCTTTATTATCTCATCTTGTGTGTCATTTTCACAACGTTTCGGACGATTTAACCTCTGCAAATTGTGTATTTAATAAAATAGTTAAATAAACACAAATTTTTTACTGTCCTTTCTTTATCAAGGTTTCAACTTTGAGATATCAAACTGCCAATTCATCGTTTACACCCTATATATATATATATATATATATATATATATATATATATATATATATATATGAGCAAACAGTTAATAAAATATGTTTAAAAACATTTTGAAATGAGTTAAAAACATATTTAATCTGAAAAGAAAACACTAGATAAATGGATAGTCCTTAATCCGCGGAGTTTCGAAGAAATACTTTCCTTCTCATCAGAGGGTAGGAATTAGCAAAATGCGGGATCGGATTTTGCATGCAAAAGTATTTGATGAAACAACAAGTAAGTTAAAGATCTTACTTGAAAGCAAAATAAGTTAAGCAGAGGGAATATGGTAAAGAAAAAGGTGATTACACATGAATGGATAGTCTGGTGGAAAATAAAAAATCCAGTGACGGTAAAATCCAAATGTAAAACTTCAAGAAAGTTAAAAGAATTTCCATTTGTAAAAATAAAATCCAAAGACATCCCGTAATTGGAAGAAGATGGTCCATAATTTCGATCCTGGCTTGAGGCAGTTGCCTGTCTAGCCGCACTGATGAGCTGTGAAACAGCGAACCAGTACTCTATCTATCTATCTATCTATCTATCTATCTATCTATCTATCTATCTATCTATCTATCTATCTCTCTCTCTCTCTCTCTCTCTCTCTATATATATATATATATATATATATATATATATATATATATATATTAAGTAATGTGATTGATAATTTAAAATTTAAAAATCAAATTATAATCAAATTAAAAATCCGTTTCATAAGAAGGAACAACAACAAAATCAATTATCTGTACGATCGTTTCGGAAAACAATGCTTTTTATTGTGGTATACATCAAGTTACGTACAATAATTATATATAGTTTTTTAATAAGCAAGGTCTCCTCGTCAGCAAATTTTGAAGGGTTTTTATTGACACCATAAATAAACCTAGCATTAAAAGTAAGGCAGATGAATCTTGCATGAGATGAAAGTCAGGTCTAGATACATAGTTGTACATTTCTCGGGATGGAACCGCATACACATGTTTGCCCATGAATTTTTAATTTGATTATAATTTGATTTTTAAATTTTAAATTATCAATCACATTACTTAATATTGAATTAGCTCTAGGACATTTAACTATCGAGCTTATTATATATCTAAATTACAACGAGCACTTTCTCTTTCCTGTATTTTAATTAAACTAGTAATTTCACTGTTACATTAAAATACACTCAGCTCTTTAGACTATTGTTCTAATCTCCTTTTAAATAAATAAATAAATAAATAAATATATATATATATATATATATATATATATATATACAACCTAATTAAACAACAAATAAAAACAATAACAATACTAATACCACACTAAACCAAACTAACGTAGTGTATGAATTTATTTGCCCCTTCGAAGAATGTCTCCGAATCCACTCTAAAAATTCACACAACGCATACATTGGTCACATATATACGAAGATATAATTTATACGTAGATTTTTCAGTATTTACTTCAACAGTGCTCAATATATAGGTAGAGCTAGGTAGTAAGTTATGAAAATATATACGGCAATTAAGCTACACAGAATATTCCGCGTTTCATTCTCGTGAGAGTTCGTCAGGCTTAAGCCTAACGAATGAAGAATGGAACCCGGAATATTCTGTGTAGCTTAATTGCTATAATGCAATGGTTCTAGGTTCAATCCTCGGCTTGGGAGAGGTGCTAGTCTAGCGGCACTGATGAGTTGTGATACAATGATACAGGACTGTATGTCGATGACGACTATATATATATATATATATATATATATATATATATATATATATATATATATATATATATATATATATATATATATAAGGAATGAAAAAATATACCAGCGGTGGTTGACGTTATGTTTAAAGAAAAAATAGAAAAAACCGAATGAAATTATTAAAAAATCAACGTTTCGTCCTTGTTTCCGAGGACATCTTCAGGATAATTGAAATAAAAATGTGATAAAAGAAAAAGTCATAGATCGTGCGAAAAAAGACAGTTTTTTAAAATCCAACCCATGTCGGGAAAGGACGAATAGGTGTGCGTATGGGAAGGTTGTTTGATGTCTATATATACACTTTTAAAATGCATTTAAAATAAATATGTACATTTTTTTTTCTTCTTTTTTCTGCGAAACTACTCATTTTCCTGAAACATTCAAAGAAAAACGGCTAGCCAGGATCCACCCTGATACCTTGCTCTTTGATTATTATTTTCCCTATGCTAGGGGTTAAATGGTAGAAGCCTTTTCTTTGCGTAATAGTATTAGTATTCAAAATTAGTGCTGATTCTAAAAGTCTTCTTTTAGCTCTATCTATCACGTATTTAATAATTTTCGCTTGATCTAAATTAAATGAGTGATCGTGTTCTGCACAATGGCAAAAGAGTGCATTTAGGGCGTTACCATTCCTTATATCTCTTCTGTGCTCGTTAAGTCTTAATTTCAAGTCATACCTGCATGCATACCTAAATCTTTTAAAACATCAGACCATATTTTCCCGGATTACATTGAGAAATATCTTTTGTCATCTATAATATATTTAAAGCACCAAAGTTCTCATCTTTTTCGGAAAGCCAGGATATTAATTGCTGATTATCAACAAAATTACAAGAAAACACCCAGATCAATTAAGAACATTTACAGATCTATCAAAAAATTTAACACACGCCATAACTTTAAATTGAATAACAAACTTGCGAAATTGATAAAAAACAGCAAATGGAAAACTTTGGGACGTCCAGACCTTATTCTAAACCTTACTTCTAAACCACTCTCGGACATTGAAACTGAAGCTCTCAGTTTCGGTCTTAAATTCCCTACCGGCAAGCATTCGAAAATTACCACTAACACAACCCTAAAAAATTATAAACAAGAGGACTCTGATTTTACTAAAGGCTTCATACAAGGGTTAATAGCTTTAACAACTACCCAACCTCAAGAATTAGCACTACCAAAAAGATACATTGATGCCTTAAAACTTTTAACAAAAAATAAAGACATTATTATTTCACAAGCCGATAAAGGAGGTGGTATAGTTATAATAGATAAAGACCTATATCTAAAGAAAATGCACACACTATTGGCAGACGGAGATATATACACTCCGATAGATTTAAAATCAATAGAAAAAGATTTCGATACTTTTAATAAATCCGTAAAGAAACTTATCGGAAATGATAAAAAATGGATAAATAACATAGAATACCACCCCACTATTCCTATATTATACGGCCTCCCAAAAATACATAAAGAGAACGTCCCTATAAGACCTATAATATCAAACATTGGAAGCGTCACCCATAAATTAGCACGAGCTATTGCCCAAATTTTAACTCCACTAATGGGCACCATCAGCACTTCACATATCAAAAACTCTGGTGACCTCCTAAATAGAATAAAAAATATGGACATGCAAAATAAAACCATGCATAGTTTAGACATAATTTCCCTCTACACTAATATTCCAATCAAAAAATGCCTTAATCTACTCCACAAGCACTTAATCAAAATTAAAGCCGACCTACCTTTTTCCTCAGATACACTAATACAAATTATAAAACTCATCACTGATAAAACGTACTTTCAATTTAATAATTCTTACTATAGACAGAAATTTGGACTCCCTATGGGTAACCCCCTTAGTGGTGTACTAGCCTGCTTATTCTTAGAATTCTTAGAAACCAACTCTTTTAAACACAGACTTCCTAAAAACTCCACATATTTTAGATATATAGATGACATTCTTATTTTTCTCCCTAAAAACACACAAATAGAACAAATTAGAAATAAATTAAATTCAGTGGAACCATCTATAAATTTTACACATGAATCCGAACAAGACCACTCCCTAGCTTTTCTAGACATATTCCTCATCAGATCAGAAACCGATCTGAGTTTCAAAGTACATAGAAAGACCACACACAAAAACGACTATATTCATTACTACTCACACCACAATGATAAAATAAAGACGGGCATGATTATAGGTTTTTTCTTACGTGCCTTTAGAATATGCAGTCCCCAATATCTTAATGATGAATTTCAATATATTACGAATGTTTTAAGAAAACTACAGTATCCATCCTATTTCATTTCTTACGCAAAGAAAAAAGCTACGAAAATACACTATAACATAAACACACAGAAAAATAAAACAGATACCTCACTATTAAACAGACATCTTTTCATTCCCACCCACACCAAAAATACAAAAATCTACGACACTCTTAATAGACTTGGTTTTCACCTGATACAAACAACTTCCTCGACCATAAAACAGACATTAAAAACTACCAAGCACTCTCCCAAAACCCTCACATCCGATGCCGGTATATATTCCATCCCATGTAACAACTGTCAACAAGCGTACATAGGTGAAACACAACGAAAATTGAAATTAAGACTTAACGAGCACAGAAGAGATATAAGGAATGGTAACGCCCTAAATGCACTCTTTTGCCATTGTGCAGAACACGATCACTCATTTAATTTAGATCAAGCGAAAATTATTAAATACGTGATAGATAGAGCTAAAAGAAGACTTTTAGAATCAGCACTAATTTTGAATACTAATACTATTACGCAAAGAAAAGGCTTCTACCATTTAACCCCTAGCATAGGGAAAATAATAATCAAAGAGCAAGGTATCAGGGTGGATCCTGGCTAGCCGTTTTTCTTTGAATGTTTCAGGAAAATGAGTAGTTTCGCAGAAAAAAGAAGAAAAAAAAATGTACATATTTATTTTAAATGCATTTTAAAAGTGTATATATAGACATCAAACAACCTTCCCATACGCACACCTATTCGTCCTTTCCCGACATGGGTTGGATTTTAAAAAACTGTCTTTTTTCGCACGATCTATGACTTTTTCTTTTATCACATTTTTATTTCAATTATCCTGAAGATGTCCTCGGAAACAAGGACGAAACGTTGATTTTTTAATAATTTCATTCGTTTTTTTCTATTTTTTCTTTAAACATATATATATATATATATATATACACACATTCATGAGACGTTGATGAAGATATAACTCGGTTTGTTCCTTTTTATCTCTCTATTTCGTCGGAATACTATTTCGATTATTCTCATATATATATATATATATATATATATATATATATATATATATATATATATATATATATATATATATATACATAAAATAAAATAAAAATTACAATTAAATTTACCAAAATGATCCAAGATGGTAAAATTAAAGTATATTATAAATATTAAAGAATTAATATTTATAAAATTATCTCAGCCAAGAAGTAAAAGCTCGATAAAACCAAATAGGAAATAGAGCTTATAATATGAGCAAACAGTTAATAAAATATGTTAAAATATGTTTTTAACTCATTTCAAAGTGTTTTTTTAACATATTTTATTAACTGTTTGCTCATATATATATATATATATATATATATATATATATATATATATATATATATATATATATATATATATATATATTAAAAAGATGAGAAATAAAAGTTGTATAAAACTTTATTGTATCATCAGATCATTTCGAAGTTAAATGCTTCTTATCAGAAGAGGAGAAAACCCGGTAATATATAAATATTATAGGATGAAATAATATTTTTATCAAATTGTTAGTTGAAATTCCTTGCTTACCCATGTTAACAATGGGTTTTCAAATAATAGCATTATTATTTCAGCACGGTCTGTATTCTGTATAAGTATTATAATTAATATGGACCAATCTTGTCTAACTTTCAGTTTCGTTTCCAACGTTTGAAATACTTTACGTTTCTTCAGAACCCCTATTTAGTATGGGGGAGGATAAACAAAGTAGTGGTAGGAAGAGGAGTTCATCTTCTTCATTAAACAGCATTATTTCCTCATCTATTGTTTTTTTTTTCATTTCTAATCCAAATATTCTAAAATTGGTTTTATTTGCGTACTCTTATATAAGGGACGTGCAATAAGTAATGCCCCTGACCCACTTCCAGTTGTCTGATCCAGCTGAAATTTTGCATGTACAATGATTTATATCTCTACGGGTTATGTGGCAAATTACAGCTCTGAACTAATTGTGGTTTCTCTTTTACAGGTGTTTGAACTGAGTCAGGTGTGAAATGGAGCCTGTTGAATGTCGAGCAGTGATCCGGTTTTTGTATTTGAAAGGACGCACACCACAGGAGACTTTTGATGAAATGAAAGAAACTTGTGGTGATAATGCCCCATCATATGACCTTGTAAAACGCTGGCATTGTGAATTCAAACATAGCCGGAAGTCTGTGGAAACAGTTCCCAGACCTGGTCACGCCCCCTTGTGCCATTGATGAGGCATCTGTCTGTCAAGTTGAGGCTGCCATTTTGGAAGATTGGCGCATTACTATTCGCCAAATAGCCCAAGATGTCAAGATTAGTACAGGGTCTGTGGAAACTATCATTCATGACCATATGCATAAAGTGTCTGCCAGATGGATTCCCAGGTTGCTTACACCATTTCAGAAGCAAGAACACGTCGAGTGCTCGACGATGAATTTGGAGATGTGCCAAGAAGATGAGTCAAAGTTTTTCAGAAGACTGATTACACAGGATGAAACCTGGGTCCCTCACTATGATCCAGAGACCAAAGCCCAGTCAATGCAGTGGAAGCACTTGAACTCACCACCTCCAAAGAAGGCAAGGGTGCAGCCCTCCGCTGGCAAGGTCATGTTCACAGTCTTCTGGGACCAGGACGGAGTAGTGATGACAGATTTCCTGGCAAAGGGTACCACAATTACAGGAACCTATTATGCTTCACTTTTGAGGAAATTAAGGGAAGCTATCAAAATCAAGAGGCGGGGCAAGATCAGCAAAGGTGCCTTCCTCGTGCAGGACAACGCTCCGGTCCACAACTCGCATGTCGCCAGATCAGAAGCACGGGCGTGTGGTTATGAAATTTTCCTCATCCTCCTTACCCTCCTGACCTTGCACCCTCTGACTTTCACCTACTCCCAGCCGTGAAGTTGTTTTTGAAAGGAAAGCGTTTCCCAGATGATGCAGCCTTGATTTCTGAAGTCACGTCGTGGTTGGAGGACCAACCTGGGGTGTTCTACAAAAACGGTCTCCAGAGCTGCATCAAACGACAGGAAAAATGCATAACTCTGGGTGGTTCCTATGTAGAGAAATACTAATAACTGTGCCAAGTTTCGTTGCTATACTTCTATGGGAAGTGGATTAGGCGTATTGCTTATTGCACGCCCCTTGTATGTATAATGCCGGCTGTTCTCCTCTTCTGATGAGAAGCATTTAGGTTCGAAATGCCATGTCCTAAACAGGTTCTTTTTTTTACTTCCTTCTCACTTTCATCTGTATTGATCTGATGACATACTCAATTTCTATGCAACTTGTATTCCTCATTTTTTAAAAAATTAATTTATGAATGACTCCCCTTAAATTGGTAGAGCTTTTACTATCTTGATAAGTTGGCTTAATTAAAGATTAGCCTTAGTGCCCGGCGTTTATTCCTTTAATTCAGGTTACATTCACAATTCTTGACAGTATCTGTTTCGTAGTTCAAAATCATTCACTCAATTATTATATCAATCAGTAAATCTACTTTGCCCTTAAATCATCAGAAAAATAGCAACAACCAATCCCCCAAAAGGAAAAAGAAATACGTTTGGGCAAAAAAAATATTAAAAAATCCGAAAATTGGAAGAGAAGTTGCAAATATTACTTACATTACGTCATTTAAATATTAAAATCCGAAATTATAAAATCTTAAAAATGTTAAATGTTAAAATCCTAAATTATGAAATCTTGGATCTTAAATTCCTAAATTATAAAATCTTAAAGCTTAAAATCTTCAATTATAAAATCTTAAATTATAAAATTTTAAATCTTAAAATTCTAAATCATTAAATCTTGGATCTTAAATTCCTAAATTATAAAATGTTAAAGCTTAAAATCCGAAATTATAAATTCTTAAATTATAAAAATTTAAATCTTTAAATTATAAATATTAAAATCCGAAATTATAAAATCTTAAATCTTAAAAATGTTAAATGTTAAAATCCTAAATTATGAAATCTTGGATCTTTAATTCCTAAATTATAAAATCTTAAAGCTTAAAATCTTCAATTATAAAATCTTAAATTATAAAATTTTAAATCTTAAAATTCTAAATCATGAAATCTTGGATCTTAAAATCCTAAATTATAAAATCTTATAGCTTAAAATTTTAAATCTTAAAATGATTAATAAGAAAATCTTAAATCTTCCCATCTTACATACAATCTTCAATTATACAATCTTAAAGCTTAAAATACTAAATTATAAAATCGTAAATCTTAAAATCATAAATGTTAATAAATTATAAAATCTTAAAATTTTTAATAACAAGATCTTAAATTATAAATCTTTAAATCATAAATTTTAATATCTTTGATCTTAAAATCTTGTAACCCACATTCAGTTTACAACTTCCGGTTTCGCATGCGTACATAAACATAAAAACACATAGCAGCGTAAACAAATAAACACTAATCGCCATTTATATATTTAATTTATTCTCCATTTGATAATACACCTTTCTTTAAAACATTCATACATCTTCTTCTACACTGGCAACATAAATAACCACGAAAATATGTTTTTTTTAAATTTTTTTTTTTTTTTTTACATAGGCATCACCACATTATCAAGGCCAAGAGGCCACTCAAGGATAAGGGTTAAAGAGTGTACAGTAGAAATTGGACAATATAGTAATCATTAGTAATGAAAATTTGGTAAATTTGATAACTTATATGGAACGGCTCATCAAGAACTTATTTACATTAGACTTGAAGACAACCATATTGTAGTCAGCCGGAAAGCAGGAAAACGGAAGACAATTCCGCAGGCGTGCAGTTCTAAGAAAGAAGCTTTGTTCATGGAATCTACGTTTAGGTTTAGGCACAGATAAAGAGTGGGGGGAATTATTGATAGTGTTTACAGCTAGACGAGTGTTTCTTGTGAAAGTTTGGCGAGGGGGGACCATAGATTGAAGCTCAGTCGAACACTTTCCATGAAAATAACGATACATCAGAGACAAACTCGCAACATCTCTTCTGTGAGATAGAGGTTGCAAGGAAGAGAAAAGGACATCTCCTACGAGGCTACGAAGTCTATTTTGAACTCTATCAAGGCAGGACAAGTCCTTTCTAGCAGCTCCTGCCCAGATGTGGCACAGTATTCCATCCTTGGACGTACCTGGCTCTTATATAGATAGAGAATAGCATCAGCAGTGAGATATCTACTGGATCGATAGAAAGATCCCACCATTTTTCCAGCGACCTTGGCAACAGATTTGATGTACGTGTTCCATTTAAGATCAGGAGTAATGGTCAAGCCAAGAAGCTTGTCAAAACTTGAGGCCTCCTGAAGACGAGACCCATTCATTTCAATTGATGCCAAATGTGGATCAGAATGTTGATGATGTAAAGAGAGAAGCTTGGTTTTAGATGCATTAAAAGTAACCAGCCGCTCCTTACCCCATTGTACTACGTGCTCAAGATCAGAGGAGAGAGAATTGGAGAGAACTTGGTCGTTTACTGTCTTAGATGTGCTACGATAAATGGTAGTGTCGTCAGCATAGATGTCTACAAATGATGTAAGGATGTGATTTGGAAGATCATTAATGTAGATCAGGAAAAGAGTTGGGCCCAGGATGGACCCCTGAGGGACACCGGCATTAATACTGTGAGCTTCTGATTTTTGCCCCTCAACTACTACTCTTATGAACCTATCAGAAAGAAATGATTTAATAATTGAGAAGACATTTCCAGCAATACCATAGCTAGAGATCTTATTAAGTAAACCTGTATGCCATACCTTATCAAAGGCCTTAGATATGTCAAGAGCAATTGCGTTACAAATAAATAATCAACGTGACAACAAAACGTATTGTTTTACTGTAGACATTTTTAGCGTCCCAATTTTTTTCCGTTTAAATTATCCAAATAAACAATTGTTAATACTTTCTGATTTTTTTTACATCGTTCATTTCTGTATTACGTTTAAGTTATTTTAAACCCCACTCTTCCCATGTTAAATAATAGTTTTAATTAGTTTTAATTAGTTTTATTGACCTTATTATTAACATATAAATTAAATATTTGACCTGATGGGTCATGAATGTTTGTTTAAAATAAATGAAGAAAACTTACATTGTATTTTCATTTTCTATTTAAAAAGCCGTTCTTGACATAGGGAGAGTGTTTTTTTTTTTTTTTTTTAAACTATTCTGTACTTTCAACTAACAATTTCATTTAAAAAAGATATATCAAAATTTGAATTTGAGTATTATGGTATCTGTTCAGTGCACATTTACCTATAAGTATGGCCAACCACTTATAATTCAGTAACTGTTTATTTTTTTTTTCAAAAATAATCAATTATAATAAACAGAACGACTCATAGAAATCTATCTATATTCTTTTTTCATTTTAATATACTTTCATAGAAATATTTCTGTTATATTAAAAAAACTATTTTCTTTACATCACAAGTGTCACGCTCATACATTAATTCCATAGCTAATGTAACATACTGACCCAACGGGTCACGGGTAGTCTAGTCCTTAATTATAAAATCTTAAATCTTCAAATCCTACATCCTACAAAGCTTCTTTCTTAGAAGTGCACGTCTGTGGAACTCTTTTTCGTTTGCCTGTTTTCCACCTGACTACAACTTGGATGTTTTCAAGTCCAATATAAACAAATTCATGATGAACCGCCCCCTTAAGTAAGACACTTTATCAAATCTCCAATACTAACGATTACTACGATACTATCCCATTGATTACTGTACACGCAATAATCCTTATCCCCGAATGGCTTCCGGGCCTTGATAAGTGGTGACTACCATATAAAAAAAAACAAAAAAAACATAAGACTTTAAATTATAAAATCTTTAAAACTTACACCTCAAAATCCGAAAGCCAAAACTTTCAAACTAAAAATTCTTGTTCATTTTTAATTTATCTTTAGCATGTATTAGTTTCCATTCTTAAAAAAAAAAAAAAACAACAAAAAAACTATCAGACGAGGGAATTTGTTTCATCGCAAGAAAATAAATAAAAAGCTGGAAAATATAAAAACAACAAATAATAGCAAGTAACAAAAGGAAATGGAAAAAAAAAATGGCGTACTTCCTTTACTGTCAAAATCTATGATAAATATCGAAGGGAAATCTCTGTTGAACTGACGTCATATCCGGTCTTGCTATATAAATTCAACATGGCGGAATGTGTTCGGGAAGGCTGGGGGGGGGGGAGGATGGAACGATGAACATGTTTTATCACCGAAAAGGATTTTAGAGCCATTATGAAGCGAGTATGATGAAGCAGAAAAATAAAACTGGTGTCGGGTTGTTGATTATCACCTTTCGGCTATAAATCACATATTCATACGACGCATGGGACTTTTAAATAAATGTATTTTAGAGAAAGGCGAAACAAACTAGAAACCATTAAAAATATGATATATTCCATTGAAAACACGCGATATAATACAGGATGGAACAGTAAATTTGTCGCCTTAAACTACAGCCTTTTTTTTTTTTTTTTTTTTTTTTTTTTTTTTTTAACCCCATGCTTCCGTTCAGTCTCGAAAGACAAAGGATACCCCTTAGGGGCAGTAGCGCGTGTAAGGCAAGGGTTGCGCAATCCCAACCACACCTCTCCTGAATCGGCACTGTTTTGAGTCCAGTGGCAAGGAGAAGACCAGGACGACAGGAAACAATGCCGAGATAAGCGGAGAGCACATACAGCACCTAAAAGTCCCAAATGGTCACCCATTTAGTACTGACCAGGTTCTACGTTGCTTAACTTCAAGGTGTCAAGGTGATTATGCCGTATATTTAAAAACATTAAAAAAAAATAAATGCAGGTAACTTGATTATGTAATAGAGCTGACATCTATTCAATGTAGCCGGCTTCAGCCTCAATCACCACCTCGATACGGGTCCAGAACTGGGAGCATGTCTTTTTCACAAACACCAGTAGGAGATTGGCGAATATTTGGCAAATGATGGCGATCAGGCTGGCTTTGGTGCTGTGGTACAGGAGTCATTTAAATGAAAAAAAAAAAACCTTTTTAAACCATTACTATATATTGAGTTCGATATAATATAATAATAAATACGAAAATATAATATTTAAGCGTATTTTACGACCGGGCATTGCCGAGCAGCCTTCTAGTACAATACTAAAACTCTGCAAACACTGTTTACTTTTATATTTATTTATTTATTTATTTATTACAAAGGAGTCATCTCTTATCAAGGCCCGGATGCCACTCAGGGATAAGAGTTAATGAGTGTACGGTAGTCAATTAGACAATCTCATAGTAATCGTAAGTAGTAGAAATTTAGTAAATTGGATTACTTAAGGGAACGGCTCATCAAGAACTTGTTTACATTGGACTTGAAGATGACCATAATGTAGTCAGGTGTAAAGCAGGCAAACAGAAAAGAGTTCTACAGGCGTGCAGTTCTAAGGAAGAAGTTTTGTTCATGGAATCTACGTTTAGGTTTAAGCACAAATAAAGAGTGGGGGAAAATTATTGATAGTGGTTTCAGCTAGACGAGGGCTTCCCATTAAAGTTTGGCGACGAGCACTTGCCATGAAAATAACGATAAAGCAGAGACAGGCTCGCAACGTCTCTTCTATGAGAAAGAGGTTGCAGGGAAAAGAAAAGGGCATCCCCCCACTAGGCTACGAAGTCTATTTTGAACCCTATCAAGGCAGGATAATCCTTTCTAGCAGCTCCTGCCCAGATGTGCCAACAGTACTCCGTCTTTGGACGTCCATGGCCCTTATATAAATAGAGAATTGCATCAGCAGTGAGATATCTACTGGATCGATAGACGGATCCTACAATTTTTCCAGCGGCCTTGGCAACAGATTTGATGTACGTTCAATTTAAGATCAGGAGTAATGGTCAAGCCCAGAAGCTTGTCAAAATATGGAGCCTCCCCAAGACGAGAGCCATTCATTTCAATTGATGCCAGATGAGGACTAGAGCGTTGATGATGTAAAGATAAAAGCTTGGTTTTAAATGCATTAAAAGTAACAAGCTACCTCTTCCCCATTGCATCACATGCTCAAGATCAGAGGAGAGAAAATCAGAGTGAAATTGGTCGTTTACAGCTTTTGATGTGCTGCCATAGATAGTGTCGTCAGCATAAATGTATACGAATGATCTAAGGTGATTTGGAAGATCGTTGATGTAGATCAGGAAACAGTTGGGCCCAGGATGGACCTCTGAGGGACTCCAGCATTAATATTAAGAGCTTCTGATTTCTGTCCATCAACCACTACTCTTATGAACCTATCAGAAAAAAACGATTTAATAATTAAGACATTTCCAGCTATATCGTAGCTGGACATCTTGTGAAATAGACCTTTATGCCACACCCTATTAAATGCCTTAGATATGTCAAGCTTAATTTCCTTAGAAAAGCAGCCTCCATCGAGAGATTCACTAATCCTATGAGATATAGCTATAAGCACATCTGCTGTAGATCTAGCAGAACGAAAACCATATTGCATACCACTGAGAAGGTTATTTTTGCTGAGGTGGTTGACTACTTCTCTATTAAACATATATTTCAGCAACTTACTCATGACGCATAGGAGACTTAGAGGGAGGTGACCGATCACCTGAATTCTTAAATACTGGGTATAATGAGATTTTCCAGGGTGTAAAATAAATACCAATAGAAAAAAGGGTTCTTAATATGAATATCAACACACACACACACACACACACACACACACACACACACACACACACACACACACACACACACACACACTTTATAAGAGAATAGATAGATTGATTAAAATAAACGATGTCAAAAGAGTATTACTTCCGGCCCACCAATTCGAAATGAAAAAAAAAAAAAAAAAAGAAAAAAAAAAAAAAAAAAAAACGCTAATCAATATTTAGCTATTGTGTACCACGTAATCAACTTGTGGGAAAGCAGCCATGTTGGTTTGAATGAAAAAAAGAATGGCAGACATGAAAACGAGGCTGAGACAAAATGGTGACATTACAGAAAAACATTGATTAAATTTAGTTAGATCCATTCTGGCATCTTCATGCAAGACTAAATCAGTTGATCGGTAAGTCACCATTAATTTTGAAATGGTATTTTTCATTGTGCAACATACAGATCAAACAGACATATCTTGTATTAAATGTGTCGAAGCATCTAAAGAAGAGGTTCTGTCTGCCAATCATGCTTTCGTATGAAATAGTAATACAACGATCATTTTCATTGATCTGTTTCGATTCAAATTGAAATGAGAATCGTATTTTCATTTGTTATGTTTCACTCTGAAATAGCTCTTCTTCTTCTTCTTCTTCTTCTTCTTCTTCTTCTTCTTCTTCTTCTTCTTCCTCTAATTATTATTATTATTATTATTATTATCATCACTATTATCATTATTATCACTATTATTATTATTATTATTATTACTATTATTATTGCTATTATTATTACTATTATTATTATTACTATTATTATTATTGCTATTATTATTATTAATATTATTATTATTATTATTATTATTGCAATAATAGTAATAGTAATAATTATTATGAATATTATTAATATTATTATCATTAATTGTTATTATAATAATTGTTTTTATAATTATAATTATTAGTATAATAATAATGATAATAATTATTATAATACTTATTATAAATATTGTTATGATTATAATTATTATTTTAATTATCTCCTATATATAAATATTTGAACTTCCCCTTTAGACCAAATTACAGTAGCTTTGCAATAACAGATGCCCCATACAAATTTATTATGTCTAAACTTTTACCCACTATCGGCTGCAGACATATTTATTCGTTATAATAAAATCCTACCTTACTTCCTACAAGCGACATCATTATGATTGCCAAGATCTATAGACGAAGTATTTCGTTTTTGCCCTCTACTTGAAAAATCCTCCCACTCTCCCAGTAATGGCAGGGTAAATATATAACCATTATAGCTATATTGACCTGATACGCTTATTAACTGGATTACATACTCGGACACTTATAACTACCATTGCAGTTCACTATCCGAAAATAATGATTTCTCCCCATTAACATTCCGCCTATTCTCATTGGCTGCGACCATGAAATTCTATCATTCCGGATTGTACACAAACATAGAAAAAACGAACACAGCAAACCTTATTCAATATGGCCGATCACTCGGTACGCATTGTTTAACATCATTTATACTTTACGTCGCTTTTCCTTTATTTCACAGACTGATTTTTACAAAAAATAACCATAACATTTACTTGCAAATTACACATGTCATTACGCATTATTTGGATTAACTTTATTTACACATTCTTACATCAAAAAATACGTCGCAGCTTTCTTTATATCATATCCGGTTTCCGCGTCCAAAATTAACCGATGCGGACATGAACTAATTTCTTTTTAAATCCTTTATACTTTGTCATCGTCGCTTTTCATTTATTTTACTGATGTTTACAAAAATTAACTATAACATTTAGTTAAAAGTTACACATGCCATTACGCATTATTTGGATTAACAATATTTACTCATTAACGTTATACTAAACTGAACACGTACTTTGTGACCATCACCGAGAAAAATATTGCGACAACTGTTCGAAATTCTGAGGATGTGGCTGGATATAGGGGGAGTGAGAATTGCCAGAGATGGTCCCAAGACACAAAGAGTGTTGGAACAGGAAATGTAAAAAAAACGTGGACGGATGAGAAAAGAAGAGTACTGTGGGAATGCTTTGTAAGAAGTGGAAGTACCAAATCTGGTGGATATATCCGAAAAGTGAAGGAGGAATGGTAATCGAGAGAAGGATGAGCTAGAAGTGTCGCGAGTTTTGTATCCCAGTTAAAACAAATTAAAAATAACAGCCTACTTTCAGTGATTGCAAGAGAAGAAATTGAATGGATGGTTAGGAATGAAATGAATAACGAAAGTAAAATT
>NC_136526.1:11844808-11872308 GCF_053919585.1 Euprymna scolopes
ATGTAGGGATTTGGGCAGCAAGATGTCGGTTCACGTTACACTTGGACTTCTCCACGTCAGTACTGTTGGGGAAGCAGGGACCTGGAATGGAATTCCAGAGTCTAGCGGTTCTGGGGAAGAAACTATTGGAGTAGAAAGATCTTTTACATCTAGGGATCTCTACAGTGTGGGGTGGGATTTAGCAGCCTGTCGGGTTTGTCGAGGGTGCTCACGTCGTGGGAGCACAAGTGATTGCAGTTCGTCAGAGTATTCACCACTAAAATACTTGTAGAACAGGCAGAGGGATGCAACATTTCGTCGATGGGACAGGCTGAAGCTTAGATGCCAGTTCAGGGCCTATCAGGTTTGCGACTCTCTTTTGAATCTTGTCAAGGAGCAAGAGACTAGTAGCAGATGCACCAGCCCAAATGTGACAGCAATACTCCATACATGGGCGAATGGAGGCCTTATAGAGGTACAGGATACTTTCGGGTGTTAGTAGTTGTCTAACACGGTAGAGAGAGCCCACCTTTCTTGCAGCGGCCCTGGCAATGCCTTCAATGTAATTGTTCCAACTCATGTTTCCTGTGAACGTTAGGCCAAGGAGTTTGAAAGATGTACTCTCAGATAAAGAGTCGTTGGCCATTGCTATAGGTGGTAGAGAGGGTTTCTTGTAATTATTGAATGAAACTAGTTTAGTCTTGGTAGCATTGAACGTGACCAACCATTTTTGTCCCCATTCCACTACAGATTGGAGGTCTTCCTCTAGTGTTTCTGCCATTTCTTTAGAAATGTGTTCATTCGTCTTCCTGTCGTGCCTGCCATAGAGTGTAGTGTCATCAGCATATATACCCATCTCAGAGGCAATTTTGTCGGGAAGGTAATTTATGAATATCAGGAACAATAGAGGTCCAAGGATAGACCCCTGGGGCACTCCCGCATTTATATCATATTGTTTAGATGTACGACTGTCGAGGACAACCTGGATTTTTCTCTTATCTAAGAAGGATTTAATTATGTTGCATTCTACCAGTGATACCGTATGATCTAATTTTCCTGAGGAGACCCTCATGCCATACCCTGTCAAAAGCCTTAGATATATCTAGAACTACCGCTCTGCCCTCACCCGCTTTGTTCAGTGAATGGTATATACACTCAGAGATTAAAGTTAGGATGTCTGCTGTGGAACGGGCTTGTCTAAATCCATATTGTTGGTCAGTCAGAAGTTTAGCATCTGTAAGGTGATGGACTAGAGCATGGTTAATTAAGGTCTCAAATATTTTGGCAAAAAGTGGGAGGAGGCTAATGGGGCGATAATTTGATGGGTCAGTCCTTTCGCCAGAATTCTTGAATACTGGTACAACAGAAGCAGTTTTCCAACAGCCCGGAAAGCAAGCTTCATTAAGGCATTTGTTATAGAGTTTAGAGAGAACTGGAGCTACTTCGGCTGAGCATTTTTTTAATAGCACAGCTGGGATGAGATCGGGTCCACATGCTTTTGAAGTGTCAAGGTTTTTTATGATAGCATGCACCTGAGCAGGAGTGATTTTCAGATCGTCTAGCGAGGCATCTGTCCACATAGGAAAGTCAGGTAGGGGGTGGTTGGAAGGGTCCAGTGTGGAGTTTGAGGCAAACCGACTGGCAAGCAAGCTGAGGAGACAACCTCGTGATTGTTGGTTAGTGGGGGAGTTGTTGATTGCCCATTATTTACTACACTGTTGTAGATTTTTCAGAAGTCTCGAGTTCCTAATTTTTGTGCTTCGATGCGTTTTTTAGTGGTTTCTGTAAATTCTCTCTTAGCTGTCGCTATTTCTTTCTTAACGTTATTTCTAGCTTCTATATACTTCAGTCTGTTTGAACTGGACTTATATCGGTTAAATCTGCGGTATGCATGCTGCTTTTGAGCAATGGCAGTTGTGCAAGTCGAAGTAAACCATTGGGGAGAGTGAGGCTTACTATAAAATTTCCGCATGGGAACATGCGCTTCAATTGCAGTTTTGAACCAGTCAGTGGTCTCGTTTGCACACTGTTCAGCAGGGAGAGAAAAAATATTTCCCCATGGGGCATCTCTGATTAGTTCCCTGATGGCTTCCCAGTCAGCCTTTTTATAATATCTCGTTGTTTTGAGCACTGGCTCTTCAGTTTTGGGTCTAGAGTTTAGGGCGATTTCAACCATTATCACTGCATGATCAGCGTTCCCGAGTGGGCTGTCGGCCTTCTTTATGCAGTCATCAGGAACTGTGGTCAAAAACAGATCTAGAAGTGATGCGCATTGTTCTTCCTGGTCAGGGAAACGGGTTGGAAACGTAACAATTTGTGATAGGGAGTGAGATATAGTGAAGCTATGAGTTGTGCTGCCTGCTGCATCTGTGTAAATAGAGAATCCAAGCCAGTTTTTGTGGTGGACATTAAAGTCACCAAGTACATGTATTTGTGCGCTAGTGTCGAGGGACAATGCCGTGTCTATGCTGTCAGAGACTTTGTTTATTATGGTGCAGTCCTGAGTCGAGGGAGAGCGGTAGAGAAAATAAAAGTAGCTAATGTTGTGTTGCATGTTTAGTCTAAAGCACATAAAGGCTTGATCATCCGTTTCTAGGTTTGTTTCTCTAGTCAGGGGGAGGGTATTACGAATGTAAACTCCAAGTCCGTGCAGGTGTCTGTCAGAGTCCTTACGGCAGAGTGGGAGATATCCAGGCATGTTAAAGTGGTTAGAGGGGATGGAGGAGTGTAGGTTAGTCTCACTTAGTGCTAAGATATCCGAGGTATTTGTTAAGAGAAATGCTTCAACATCAGCTAAATTAGTTCTAAGCCAACGAATATTTGTGAATGCAAGCCTCAAGGGAGGAGGCAAGTTGAATTTGTTTGTCCCTAAGCCTGGTTTAAGCTTATTTTTAGATTGTACTGTCGTCATATTTTTCAAAGAGTTTCGGTTTAGGTAAGGGGGAGCTAAACAATCTATCTATCTATCTATCTATCTATCTATCTATCTATCTATCTATCTCTGCTTGTATATCTATTTATCTATCTATCTCTGCTTGTATATCTATCTATCTATCTACCTATCTATTTATCTGTCTCTGCTTTTCTATCTATCTATCTATCTATCTATCTATCTATCTATCTATCTTTACTTGTCTGTCTATCTATCTATCTATGGTAGATCAGCATTTATAACTCATGTGTATTAGTCTCCAAGTCTTTCAAGAGTTTTCCTTATTATTTTAGCCGTTTTCATTATTGCTATCCTTTGTATCTTCTCAGCCCTCTCCCTACATATTCCAATTTCTCCCATTTTTAACAAGGGGTGCAATATTAGGATTCGCCCCCCCCCAAATAAAACCTGTTAAATACACCATGTCCTTCGCATAGAGACATAATTGGAGGGGGGGGGGACATCCAGTTATATTAAAACTATCTCCCTTTAACATGAACATAGGAGTAGAATTTGAGTCTTTCGAGTTTGCTTCATGACATCTCTTCACACAGCATGCAACAATGCATTTAACGTAGGGACAAGGGTTTTATTGTATTTATATTTTTAAGCACAGACATTAGAAGGAAGGTATTATTTTGTATGGAAAAAGTATCACCAGATCTTTGCCCGCCACGGATTTACATTTTTGAGCGCAGACATTAGAAGGAAGGTATTATTTTATATGGATAAAAGTTTTACTAGATCTTTGCATGCCACGGATGCGGATATACATTTTTGCTTCTAAACGGGCAGATCAAATGTAATCTTTTAATTTTCAATACAATCTGCGACAGCTACCCATGCGATATTCACCCGAGAGATTGGCGCAAATAATGAGAATATTCTCATGTAACAATTCATAAAAAAAAATCGTGTAGGCAGCGTTGATCGGCAAGAAAAGGACATTGACAAATTATGTTGTAGGATGTTCACATTTATTTCCTTCAGAATTCGCGTTTTTTTTTTTAATTAATGAAATACGAAAGTTAACCGGAATATGGTATTCAGTAATAGGCGTACAATATTGCAGAAGCAAACTCTAATGACATCTCACTCACATGTGATATTTCATTTATCTATCTATCTCTCTCTCCCTCCCCCACTCTCTCTCTCTCTCTCTCTCTCTCTCTCTCTCTCTCTCTATATATATATATATATATATATATATATATATATATATATACATGCGTTTTATTTTTATTACCGTATCTTTCTGATACAGAACAGAAAGATACGGTAACAAAAAATAAAAAATAAAAAATGAAAAATTAAATAAAAAAAATAAAAAATAAAACGCATATCTGCTCTACAACGGTATTGAGCACTTTCTTCAGTTTTTATCAATTACCATTTCCACTATATATATATATATATATATATATATATATATATATATATATATATATATATATATATATATATATATATATATATCTGCATGTATGTTTAATTTTAAAAACGAAACACTAAATAAGTGGGTAGTCCTTAATCTGCAGAGTTTCGAAGAAATACTTTACTTCTCATCAGAGGGTAGGATTCAGCAAAATGCGAGATCGGATTTTGCTTGCAAAAGTATTTAATGAAACTACAAGTAAGTCATAGATCTTACTGCATAACAAAAAGTGAAGCAGAAGGAATAGGGTGAATAAAAATAGGGATTTCACGTGAATGGATAGTCTGCGGAAGGATAAAGCATCCAATGATAATATATATATATATATATATATATATATATATATATATATAAAGGTAGATAAATAAACAGATAGGGACTGAAAAAAATACCACAGAATCGCTTATAAAAAATAAATATATAAATAATCTTATATTTAAAATGCGATACAAAAAAGGAAACGTGCATAGAATTGTTGAGATCTCCTGCTTCGGTGTTAAGACACCAGGCTACGTATCGAGCGGTGGTGAGTTCAAGTCTCAATAAGTTTAGCTATACTCACGAGAAGTGAAACTTCGAAATATGTCATGTCTATAAATAATTTAATTTTATGCACGTAGAAAATATTTAAATAATAAAATAATTACAAATAATACGTCCCAAAAATGTAAGGGCGACTAGAATATAAACAAAGGGCGGAAAACCTCTCCCTTTAAAGCACCCAGGGAGCGAAAAAAAAAACCCACTACAGAATCGCTTATAAAAATAAATAAATAAACAATTTATATATATATATATATATATATATATATATATATATATATATATATATATTCTTTGAAGTTTTTAATCTTTAAAACTATACAAAAAATATTTTTTATCATTCGTTAGAAAACCATCTAGCCAGTAAGTTATTTAATCACCTGCAATCACTGCATCAACTCGCTCTCCAATTTACTATAGTACCAATAATTTATTTTTCAAGGAATCATCAGTTGTTTACCATGAAACACTGTTTCGGGGATTTAAAAACAAAACAGTATATTACATCATGGCTCCCCATATATATATATATATATATATATATATATAATTATTTTTTTACTATAATAATTAAATACCTACAGACACTAGTGTTTCATCCTTTCGGGATTCTTCAGTGCAGGGTGTCACGATTACTACCAGTCGAACGATTCGAACCCCGCGACACGAGACATCTCTGGCTCGATTAGCGGAGGCCATGTATCCATTCGGCTACCATTAATCATGTGAAATAGCGTTGAATTTTAAACATTTTAATTTAAATGTTCATTACGTCAGACAGACAGTGATCAAATCGTTATACGATGATCTACGCATAAGAGCTAAATTGACCGACTTTTTAATTCAACAGAAAGTGCTCAACGATAAGAAACGTATTTCTTAAAGGGGCTGTCATAATTATTTT
The DNA here is from genome assembly GCF_053919585.1 of Euprymna scolopes. Taxonomy (NCBI): domain Eukaryota; kingdom Metazoa; phylum Mollusca; class Cephalopoda; order Sepiida; family Sepiolidae; genus Euprymna; species Euprymna scolopes. The sequence continues at coordinate 11,850,602 of NC_136526.1, forward strand.
TTTACTATAATAATTAAATACCTACAGACACTAGTGTTTCATCCTTTCGGGATTCTTCAGTGCAGGGTGTCACGATTACTACCAGTCGAATGATTCGAACCCCGCGACACGAGACATCTCTGGCTCGATTAGCGGAGGCCGTATCCATTCGGCTACCATTAATCATGTGAAATAGCGTTGAATTTTAAACATTTTAATTTAAATGTTCATTACGTCAGACAGACAGTGATCAAATCGTTATACGATGATCTACGCATAAGAGCTAAATTGACCGACTTTTTAATTCAACAGAAAGTGCTCAACGATAAGAAACGTATTTCTTAAAGGGGCTGTCATAATAATTTTTTTACTATAATAATTAAATACCTACAGACACTAGTGTTTCATCCTTTCGGGATTCTTCAGTGCAGGGTGTTACGATTACTACCAGTCGAACGATTCGAACCCCGCGACACGAGACATCTCTGGCTCGATTAGCGGAGGCCATGTATCCATTCGGCTACCATTAATCATGTGAAATAGCGTTGAATTTTAAACATTTTAATTTAAATGTTCATTACGTCAGACAGACAGTGATCAAATCGTTATACGATGATCTACGCATAAGAGCTAAATTGACCGACTTTTTAATTCAACAGAAAGTGCTCAACGATAAGAAACGTATTTCTTAAAGGGGCTGTCATAATAATTTTTTTACTATAATAATTAAATACCTACAGACACTAGTGTTTCATCCTTTCGGGATTCTTCAGTGCAGGGTGTCACGATTACTACCAGTCGAACGATTCGAACCCCGCGACACGAGACATCTTTGGCTCGATGAGCGGAGGCCGTATCCATTCGGCTACCATTAATCATGTGAAATAGCGTTGAATTTTAAACATTTTAATTTAAATGTTCATTACGTCAGACAGACAGTGATCAAATCGTTATACGATGATCTACGCATAAGAGCTAAATTGACCGACTTTTTAATTCAACAGAAAGTGCTCAACGATAAGAAACGTATTTCTTAAAGGGGCTGTCATAATATATATATATATATATATATATATATATATATATATATATATATATATATATATATATATATATATATATATATATATAATTTAAAGGAGATTAGAACAATAGCCTAAACAGCAGAGTGTATTTTAATGTAATAGTAAAATTATCAGTTCAATTGAAATACAGGGAAAGAAAAAGTGCTCGTTGTAATTTAGATATATAATAAGCTCGATAGGTAAATATACTAGAGCTAATTTAATACTTAGTAATTTGATTGATAATTTAAAAATCAAATTATAATTAAATTAAAAATCCGTTTCATAAGAAGGAACAACAACAAAATCAATAATTTGGACGATCGTTTCGGAAAACAGTGTTTTTATTGTGGTAGACATCAAGTTACGGACAATAATTTTTACATATAGTGTTTTTAACAAACAAAGTTTCCTCATCAGCAAAAATATTGGGAAGGGTTTTTATTATATATAAAAGACACCATAAATAAATCTAGCATTAAAAGTAAGGCAGATGTATCTGGAAAAAATTAAAATAAAGGTATGGATTTAACTTGATATATATATATATATATATATATATATATATATTGTATTGGTAGTAATTATTAAGTGTGTCTACCAAAAGAGTGCTCAATGTTTAGACAGAGCCAAAATAAGTTAATTTAGTATACAAACAAATGGCTACACATAAGCATACATGTTTCGCTGAAACATGTATGCTTATGTGTAGCCATTTGTTTGTATACTAAATTAACTCATATATATATATATATATATATATATATATATATATATATATATATATATATATATATACTTCTGTTTCGCTGTATTACAACTCTCCAGTACGGCTAGAACAGCACATTCCCTAACCAGGTATTAAACCTACAACCATCAAGTTAATAGTCAGCAGTTCTACCCTCCGGGCCATGAGATCGGTGCCCACAAATGACCTCATCAAATGTCCACACTCACCCATTGCTTTTTACAGTGGCCGAGCTGCTTGCTTATTTACAAAAATGCAGCAAACCTCACATTAATCTCTCTATCTGTATATGTATCCATTTCTCTCTCTGTCTCTCTCTCTCTATCTCAGTATCAGATTTGTCTATCGCATAGAAATATAGAAAAAGAAAGAGAGAAGAGGAGAGGGAGATATAGGTATAGAGAAACGTGAGGATATAGAAATCAGGCAGGCTTTGGTGTGTTGGGAGGTCATGTTGGTGATGTTCTCGACGTCGGATCAAACAAAAGTAGTCCAGCAAGTTCAATTAGGGGAGGAGGGAGGCCAAGAGAGAAGAGTACAAAGTCGTAGCACTCCTTTTAAAGCTGTGTCTTTCTTTTTGGCAACCGAGTCCTGCTGCCACACCCAGATCTGCTAGCGGCCACCTGATTGGACCGTGGGATCCGCTCACTCTTCAGCACATTCAGGTATACTTTGATGTTGACTTTCAAGCCATAATCGTGGCCAGAAATTTTGTTTTCGTTACCCTGAGCACGTTTCTGTGACGCGTGGCAATCCAGCGATGCCTTTTGAGGATGCTGGCAATGGTCCTGTTGTCATAACTTTGATCGGTAGAGAGCATGAGTTGTAAAGCGGCGCATCTGCGATCTCGCTGGTTGAACATTGTGTAATTTTCAGACATGATAGAAGGCTCCTATCGCTCTTGGGGTTTATAGCTTCTTTCTTAGAACTGCACGCCTGTGGAACTCTGTTCCGTCTGCCTGTTTCCCTCCGGACTACAACTTGGATGTCTTCAAGTCTAATGTTAACAAATTCCTAATGAACCCCCCCCTAATTAAACACTTCATCAAATCTCCTCACTAACGTAATGTACTTGCAATAACCCTTATCCCTGAGTGGCTTCCGGGCCTTGATAAGTGGTGATCACTGTGTAAAAAAAAAAAAAAAATACTCAACTAGTAGATGGTCTGTAACATATAAAAAAGAAAACCGGAAATTGAATTTTTTAGTGCGACAATTTTATCGTTCCGCCCTGTAATCGCCCTAAAAAAGAAGTAGCTGGCCACCAGATTCTTTGGCAGCTCTACCCCAATCAAGCTTATAGGAGAGGGCAGTAGGTAAAGAAAGAATAAGGGATAAGAAGAGAAGAGGACATTCTCAAGATATTGAGCACTTTTTGATGACTATATACCGCTTTCTATTCCATGCAAAGCGATTTTCTTAAATGTTGCCTCAATCTCGGAACGTTTCTTTTGTACGGTCAGTTGCAACGGCTGTGTTATTTTGTGAGTAGTTATCTCAGCACGGTCCGTAAACTTAAGAAGTTTTTTTTATGTTTCTCTCTAAGATATCAATAATAAAAATCTCACCTGTCTGTTTAAATGTATGTATGTATGTATATCTCACAAAAACTTTCGACAGAGCAACGGATCCTGACAAGATTGGTATCATTTTGAAGCTCGACATCTCGGGCGATAAATATCGAAAAATTAGCCCAAAACATTAATTCATTCATCCTAAACTCTGCCGTTTTGTACAAGGAGGGGTCGCTTTTTTTTCGCCAACATTTTAGCAAGTCATAGTCACCATTGGATCGACTTTGGTTAATTCGAACGCTTTGCGTCACGGGTTCGAACTTGCCTGTCTACTACCATTTTTTAAAACACCTCTCTCAACACTGGTTGTCTACTGGTGTTTTAATTCCCTCCCCTCACTACTAACATTTTTAACAACTCTCTCCACAGTCACGGGTTCAAGCCTGCCTGCTTACTAACACTTTTTTTTTTGCTCAACACACACCCCCAAACACCCGGACAACGCCGGGCAGCCAGGCTAGTTAATTAAATAAATAAAAAAAAAAATACCGAATCCCTTCCCTACACAATTAATATAATTTTAAAAACAATTGCCTTATAATATACAAGCAGATTAATTAATTACCTTGGACTGAGTTACAGAATTATTTTCCTTAGATTAAAAAACTTGGACTAAACTACAGAATTATTTCCCGTAGATTAGAAAATATAATCAAAATAAAAGACGAAAGCTTGACTTCTCCTTCTTCTTCTTCTTCTTCTTCTTCTTCTTCTTCTTCTTCTTCTTATTATTATTATTATTATTATTATTATTATTATTATTATTATTATTATTATTTCTGTATATGTTTACAACGACTGAAGAATTCCTGCATTGACAAGCCTTCAAACATACCTTTTATCCGATAAACAATACTCAAAGCGAACCACGACATACTTCTTGAAACAATTAACGTAATTTTTAAACGTAAAAAAAAATAGTGTTTCAAATCAAAATTAAAACATAACGGTCACTTAACTTAAATTAAACCAAAAGCGGCAGCATAAAGAGTGGATATACGTTTTCTACCTCTTGAGAACAGGAGTTGCTCCCGAAAATATTCCTACAGTCGAGAATATACGATCTATAATCAGCTAAATAAATTAATAGTTATTGAAAACTATTAGATTATTATTATTATTATTATTATTATTATTATTATTATTATTATTATTATATATTTATTAATCTGTTTACAACGACTGAAGAATTCCTGCATTGACAAGCCTTCAAGCACACCTTTTATCCGATAAACAAAGCTTCATTCTACGACATACTTCTTGAAATGAATTCCATTTAAACAAGTGAGAGATGTGTGGTCCCTCGTGAGTGCTCAGTAAACGAGGCATTAAAAATGACTAAATTCAGCATCCCTCCCACCATTTATTCCCAAAAGTCTCCAGAGGACGTCAAATTCTGGTAAAAATGAACCAACGATGCATGTAAATTTGAATGCAGCAAAAAACGAAATGATTACTCACCCCCACATTTAGCCCCAAAGCCTTAAAATATTTAAATTTGAGTTCAACACCATGCAAAACTGCTAAATAGACATACACAGAAAATTTTGGGCGAATATCGTAAAACAGTCCCGCAAATAGAGTGTGTTTATTAGCCTTAAAAGAGCCCCTGAGGCACACCCAAGAGTTATCGTGAAGTATAGACAAACAAAATTATATAGAAATCAGTCAGTTACAACTTTTCAGAAAGTTTTATAAAAATCCAAGGCACCAATTTTTTTTTTAATAAGCACAAAAGTGTCATTTTTAGCCATTTTAATCCGAAAGGCACACCTAGAGGGGCAACCGGAGTTTTCCCGGAAAAGCCGTTCTGTTACTTTTTTACTCATATAATGTTTGTGCAAAATTTAAAAAAAATTCCAAGGCGTAGTTATTGAGAAAAGTGCGGATAGACTAACGGACTAACGGACGAACGGACAAGGGTGAATTTGAAGGTTCACCCTTCTTTTGTCCGGGGACCAAAAATAAAAAAAGTAAAAAATAAAGAAAATGAAAAGTTTTTTTGCAAACCGTTTTTATGTTTTAAGAATGATTGCTGATTGCTTATTGTTTTATTAAAAGAAAAAAAAAATGACTCGTGCTGGGCGCGAACCTAAAATAGCGAACGCCAAAAGCGAACACGCGTAACGTTACTACCGTTACTGTCGCAAATTGACAAATAAATAAAACAAATAAATAAATAAAAATTTTGGGTCGGCATTTTTCCGTTTTTTTTTTTTTTTTTTTTTACAAAACGTTTTTATTAGTTATTTTCGGCACCACTTAAAAAAAGCCTCTCCTTGTTGCAGGTCCATTTTAGCCTAGCAGGCGTTTCCCCTTCTTCCAACCGCACGCCGGGCCCAGCCGGCCAATTCTCGTCTGCGACTTCACACGCCGATTTCCTTTGACATCGTCTTTCTTCCTCTCGCGAGCACGTGTTGCATTTTTTCTCATTTTCTTTCCTTCTTATTCTCACGCACATTTTCTATATACAAAAAAATAAAAATCAATCGTTAATAAATAAATGTAGAAGTAATAAATAAATGTATGAATAATACTATACTATAAAATAGTATAAAAATATAACATAAAATACATGTATAAAATAAAATAAATGCATAAATAATACTACAATATAAAATAATATAATAATATAAAACAAATGTATAAAATAAATTAATACATATATTAAAATTACTGTTATGTTACTATTATATAATAATGTAAAAATAAATGTGTAAATAATAAAAAAGGCTCCTTCAGTCAAGGACAGACTAAGGAAACCCACGAAGGGTCACCTAGGCGTGAAATCTATAATAATAAAGAAAAGTATGAATAATACTATAGCGTTATATAATAATATAAAAATAAATATATGAAATAATAAAAAATGTATAAATAATACTATAATATAACGTTATATAATAATATAAAAATTAGGCATATCAAATAAGAAATAAATGTATAAATAACATTATAATATAAAATTATATATTGATATAAAAATAAATGTATGAAATAATCAAAAATTTATAAATAATATTATAATATAAATTATATACTAATTTAAAAATAAATGTATGAAATAATAAAAAATTATAAATAATACTATAATATAAATTATATACAAATATAAAAATAAATGTATGAAATAATACAGTTTTTTATAAATAACATTATAATATAAATTATATACCAATATAAACTAAATGTATGAAATAATTAATAAATTTATAAATAATATAATAAAAATGATATAATAACATGAAATAAATGTATAAAATAATAAATAAATGTATAAATAATACTATAATATAATATAAAAATTAATGTATGAAATAATTAATGTATAAATAATAGATAAGTTTATAAATAATACTATACTATAAATTATTAAATAATATAAAAATAAATGTATGAAATAAATAAACACACACACACACACACACACACACACACACACACACACACACACACACACATATATATATATATATATATATATATATATATATATATATATATATACTAGCAAAAGTACCCGTCGTTGACTGGGTTAAAAAATCGGCTTCAGAAAATAGACTCTGATTTATGAAAGTATATAAGGTTATGAAAAGGAAGGGTTGTAAAGATATAGACACGAATTTGGGGGTATCAAAACCAAAGCAAAATATGTTGAAAGTAAAAATAAAATAGATAAACGCCATAATTAATTATACCATACCTGTTCACACTGAAACACTTATCACAATATTCTGTGGATCTATATTAAAAAACCTTGTTAAACGTTGTGACATATTTCCATTCTATGGAGGTCAGGTGCGAACGAAAACCCAATAATTTTATTATACCATATTTCTTCAAACTGAAATATAATTATCAAAGTATACTTACGCAGATAGATATGAAAAGTCTTTATTAAAGTTTGTGCCTATTTCAATTCTAGTGAGGCCAGGCGCGAACGCAGACCCCACAATTTTATTGTACCATCTCTATTGAAGTTAAAACATACTTATCAAAATATTATTATGTACATCTATATCAAAAACACTTGTAAACTTTTTTTTTAATTTTTAAATTTTTTATTTCCATACTTTGTAGACCAGGCGCGAACGCAGACCCACAATTTTAATGAACCACCGTTCTGCCAGATCAAACATACCCATTCCTGTGTCGCAATACATCTTCTATCATTGTATGTAATCAGTTTTTTAAAATAGTCAACCATATAGGAGCCTATTCGTGACCACATACACACACACACACACGCACATTCAGCTTTATATATATATATATATATATATATATATATATATATATATATATATATATATATATATAAGAGAGATTTCCCAGCTTCTCAACTTCCTTAGCAATGCGTTGGCATGGAAAGGAAACCCGTCTCCAAGACAACAATTAAATGAAATGTACTGGACAACTAAATCACATAGGAAATAAAAAGGACAAATATCCAGAACTGCTAGACTTTGGAATTCCCTTTCGGGTTCCAGTTTCCCTAACTATACTGACTTGCAGAAGTTCAATTATTATGTGAACAGGCATCTGGCAGCTCAACTCTCTACATAGTTTCCCTTCAACTTAGGTCCCGTATAAAAGCTCCCAACATCAAAGTGTGACTGTGCCTTATTTGGGGTGAAAATGTTATAAAAAAGCACTTCTGGTAATACTATAATATAAAATAATATAAAATAAATAATTAAAATAATAAATAAATGTATAAATAATACTATCATAAAATGATATAATAATACATAAATAAATAATACTATAATATAATGCTATAACAATAAATAAATATAAAAATAATACAATAATAATAAATGATATAATAATATGAAAATAAATGAATAATACTATAATATAATACTATAACAATAAATGAGTGTATAAATAATACTATCATATAAAATGATATAATAATATATAAATAAATAATACTATAATATAATACTATAACAATAAATAAATGTATAAATAATATTATCATATAAAATGATATAATAATATATAAATAAATAATACTATAATATAATACTATAACAATAAATGAGTGTATAAATAATACCATCATATAAAATGATATAATAATATAAAAATAAATAAATAATACTATAATATAATACTATAACAATAAATGAGTGTATAAATAATACTATCATATAAAATGATATAATAATATATAAATAAATAATACTATAATATAATACTATAACAATAAATAAATGTATAAATAATACTATCAAATAAAATGATATAATAATATAAAAATAAATAAATAATACTATAATATAATACTATAACAATAAATAAATGTATAAATAATACTATCATATAAAATGATATAATAATATATAAATAAATAATACTATAATATAATACTATAACAATAAATAAATGTATAAATAATACTATCATATAAAATGATATAATAATATATAACTAAATAATACTATAATATAATACTATAACAATAAATAAATGTAAAAATAATACAATCATAATAAATGATATAATAATATGAAAATAAATGAATAATACTATAATATATACTATAACAATAAATGAGTGTATAAATAATACTATCATATAAAATGATATAATAATATATAAATAAATAATACTATAATATAATACTATAACAATAAATAAATGTATAAATAATACTATCATATAAAATTATATAATAATATAAAAATAAATAAATAATACTATAATATAATACTATAACAATAAATGAGTGTATAAATAACACTATCATATAAAATGATATAATAATATATAAATAAATAATACTATAATATAATACTATAACAATAAATGAGTGTATAAATAATACCATCATATAAAATGATATAATAATATATAAATAAATAATACTATAATATAATACTATAACAATAAATGAGTGTATAAATAATACTATCATATAAAATGATATAATAATATATAAATAAATAATACTATAATATAATACTATAACAATAAATAAATGTATAAATAATATTATCATATAAAATGATATAATAATATATAAATAAATAATACTATAATATAATACTATAACAATAAATGAGTGTATAAATAATACCATCATATAAAATGATATAATAATATAAAAATAAATAAATAATACTATAATATAATACTATAACAATAAATGAGTGTATAAATAATACTATCATATAAAATGATATAATAATATATAAATAAATAATACTATAATATAATACTATAACAATAAATAAATGTATAAATAATATTATCATATAAAATGATATAATAATATATAAATAAATAATACTATAATATAATACTATAACAATAAATGAGTGTATAAATAATACCATCATATAAAATGATATAATAATATAAAAATAAATAAATAATACTATAATATAATACTATAACAATAAATGAGTGTATAAATAATACTATCATATAAAATGATATAATAATATATAAATAAATAATACTATAATATAATACTATAACAATTAATAAATGTATAAATAATATTATCATATAAAATGATATAATAATATATAAATAAATAATACTATAATATAATACTATAACAATAAATGAGTGTATAAATAATACCATCATATAAAATGATATAATAATATAAAAATAAATAAATAATACTATAATATAATACTATAACAATAAATGAGTGTATAAATAATACTATCATATGAAATGATATAATAATATATAAATAAATAATACTGTAATATAATACTATAACAATAAATGAGTGTATAAATAATACTATCATATGAAATGATATAATAATATATAAATAAATAATACTATAATATAATACTATAACAATAAATGAGTGTATAAATAATACTATCATATAAAATGATATAATAATATATAAATAAATAATACTATAATATAATACTATAACAATAAATGAGTGTATAAATAATACTATCATATGAAATTATATAATAATATATAAATAAATAATACTATAATATAATACTAAAACAATAAATGAGTGTATAAATAATACTATCATATAAAATGATATAATAATATATAAATAAATAATACTATAATATAATACTATAACAATAAATGAGTGTATAAATAATACTATCATATAAAATGATATAATAATATATAAATAAATAATACTATAATATAATACTAAAACAATAAATGAGTATATAAATAATACTATCATATAACATTATATAATAATATATAAATAAATAATACTATGATATAATACTATAACAATAAATGAGTGTATAAATAATACTATCATATAAAATGATATAATAATATATAAATAAATAATACTATAATATAATACTATAACAATAAATAAATGTATAAATAATACTATCATATAAAATGATATAATAATATATAAATAAATAATACTATAATATAATACTATAACAATAAATAAATGTATAAATAATACTATCATATAAAATGATATAATAATATATAAATAAATAATACTATAATATAATACTATAACAATAAATGAGTGTATAAATAATTCTGTCATATAAAATGATATAATGATACATAAATAAATAATACTATAATATAATACTATAACAATAAATGAGTGTATAAATAATACTATCATATAAAATGATATAATAATATATAAATAAATAATACTATAATATAATACTATAACAATAAATGAGTGTATAAATAATACCATCATATAAAATGATATAATAATATATAAATAAATAATACTATAATATAATACTATAACAATAAATGAGTGTATAAATAATACTATCATATAAAATGATATAATAATATATAAATAAATAATACTATAATATAATACTATAACAATAAATAAATGTATAAATAATATTATCATATAAAATGATATAATAATATATAAATAAATAATACTATAATATAATACTATAACAATAAATGAGTGTATAAATAATACCATCATATAAAATGATATAATAATATAAAAATAAATAAATAATACTATAATATAATACTATAACAATAAATGAGTGTATAAATAATACTATCATATAAAATGATATAATAATATATAAATAAATAATACTATAATATAATACTATAACAATAAATAAATGTATAAATAATATTATCATATAAAATGATATAATAATATATAAATAAATAATACTATAATATAATACTATAACAATAAATGAGTGTATAAATAATACCATCATATAAAATGATATAATAATATAAAAATAAATAAATAATACTATAATATAATACTATAACAATAAATGAGTGTATAAATAATACTATCATATAAAATGATATAATAATATATAAATAAATAATACTATAATATAATACTATAACAATTAATAAATGTATAAATAATATTATCATATAAAATGATATAATAATATATAAATAAATAATACTATAATATAATACTATAACAATAAATGAGTGTATAAATAATACCATCATATAAAATGATATAATAATATAAAAATAAATAAATAATACTATAATATAATACTATAACAATAAATGAGTGTATAAATAATACTATCATATGAAATGATATAATAATATATAAATAAATAATACTATAATATAATACTATAACAATAAATGAGTGTATAAATAATACTATCATATGAAATGATATAATAATATATAAATAAATAATACTATAATATAATACTATAACAATAAATGAGTGTATAAATAATACTATCATATAAAATGATATAATAATATATAAATAAATAATACTATAATATAATACTATAACAATAAATGAGTGTATAAATAATACTATCATATGAAATGATATAATAATATATAAATAAATAATACTATAATATAATACTAAAACAATAAATGAGTGTATAAATAATACTATCATATAAAATGATATAATAATATATAAATAAATAATACTATAATATAATACTATAACAATAAATGAGTGTATAAATAATACTATCATATAAAATTATATAATAATATATAAATAAATAATACTATAATATAATACTAAAACAATAAATGAGTATATAAATAATACTATCATATAAAATTATATAATAATATATAAATAAATAATACTATGATATAATACTATAACAATAAATGAGTGTATAAATAATACTATCATATAAAATGATATAATAATATATAAATAAATAATACTATAATATAATACTATAACAATAAATAAATGTATAAATAATACTATCATATAAAATGATATAATAATATATAAATAAATAATACTATAATATAATACTATAACAATAAATAAATGTATAAATAATACTATCATATAAAATGATATAATAATATATAAATAAATAATACTATAATATAATACTATAACAATAAATGAGTGTATAAATAATTCTGTCATATAAAATGATATAATGATACATAAATAAATAATACTATAATATAATACTATAACAATAAATGAGTGTATAAATAATACTATCATATAAAATGATATAATAATATAAAAATAAATAAATAATACTATAATATAATACTATAACAATAAATGAGTATAAATAATACTGTCATATAAAATGATATAATAATACATAAATAAATAATACTATAATATAATACTATAACAATAAATGAGTATAAATAATACTATCATATAAAATGATATAATAATATATAAATAAATAAATAATACTATAATATAATACTATAACAATAAATGAGTATAAATAATACTATCATATAAAATGATATAATAATATATAAATAAATAAATAATACTATAATATAATACTATAACAATAAATGAGTATAAATAATACTATCATATAAAATGATATAATAATATATAAATAAATAATACTATAATATAATACTATAACAACAAATAAATGTATAAATAATACTATATTATGAAATAACATAATAATGCTGTAAAATATTATGATATAAAAGTTAATGTATAAATGTATTTCGGACTTTCCACGTTATTTATATACAAAACTATGACAGACACTGGAAGGCGAATCGCCTTATATATAAAAATCTGACAGACAAAGAATGTCGCCTTTAATATTTTTTAGCTTTGGCAGCCATATTCTTTGACGTCACATTTGGACACTTTGTGGTAATCGTATTTCGGTAAACTTTTAGTATGTTTTTCCCGACAGGCAATACTACAAAAAACAAACAAACAAACAAACAAAAAACAAACAAACAAAAAACAACAATAAACAAACAACAAATCAAAAACAAGAAAAACAAACAAACAAACAAACAAACAAACAAACAAACAACAACAACAACAACCGCCTTCTTGGATCTAGTTTGGGTTAAAGGTTTCTTTCTTTTGTATTTCAAATATTTTAAGTAACGAATCTGCGAAACCATAACAATCCAGTAAAACCAGCTAGCACGCACGCACGCACGCACGCACGCACAAATACATGTACACACATGCACACACACATGCACAAACACGCATACGCTTATACACGCATACACATGCACGCACACACGCACACATATATATGTAGTACAAAATTATAAGTACACTGACGAGAGGGGGGAAGTTGGTGGTTGTATCAACAGATACTCCGATCTAAGGGAGATAACCAGCATTGATATAGCAATTGCTTTTCAACAGGATGAGAAAACTCAGGTGCTACAAAACCATCAAGATAATTATGATACCCCCATCTCCAATTAATTTTTGATTTCTCAATACTTCTACAAATACAGGGTGGGCCAAAAATCAATAACCCATTTTAATTTTAAATAATTCTTTTTATTTCTAAGTATTTTTTTAATTTCTTAATATTAAAAATTTTTTTTTTTCAGATCCTGAAAATTAATTATTGTAACCCAACATTCGGTTTACGACTTCCGGTTGCGTATGCGTACATAAACATAAACCCATAACAGCATAAACAAATAAACATAAATCGCTACTTTTGCAGAATTTGACCTGTGCACTGAAATATTAACGTTATTATTTAGAAATTATTATTTAACATGGGAAGGGTGAGGATGTTTTGCAACTATTCTGTATTACAAGTATACTGTCACAATTTTATTACAAATAAATCAACTTTAACCCGTTCACAACGTATTGTTTTACTGTGTACATTTTCAGCGTCCCAATTGTTTTTTTTTCGCGTTTAAATTATCCAAATAAAAAATTGTTAATACTTTCTGCATTTTTTTACATCGTTCATTTCCGTATTACGTTTAAGTTATTTTAACGCAAATTTTCTTACAAATGAATATACATTAACCCGTTGACAACCATAAGAGCATTTTACAACGTATTGCTTTACTGCGTACATTTACAGCGTCCCAATTGTTTTTTTTCGCGTTTAAATTAAAAGATATATCAAAATTTGAATTTAACTTTAAGTATTATGCTATCTGTTCAGTGCACATTTACCAATAAGTATGACAAACAAACTACTTATAGTTCAATGGCTGTAATTTTTTTTAATAAAAAATAATCAATTATAAACAGAACGAACGATGAATTATATCGGCGTAAAATTACTAAATACAGAGACCCCCCCGGATAACTCAACAATGGTTTGTACTCATGCAGAGAGTGATCCAGACGTAACTCAGTGCATGCCCGGCTTTCTCCGGAACATGACGTCAACAGCCGGAGTAAGCCGAGTGTCGCCGAGAAAATTAAGCCGTCTGACGAAACATAAAGCTGAACCAATGTAGCGCGATGGTTTTCAACATTGAAAATTCAAAGCAGCAGACGAAAATTTTGAAGAGGAAGAAAAGGAAATTAATTAGTAAAAAAAAAAGCACGCCATTTCGTACTTTAACGTCAGACCCCCCCCCCCAAACATGAATTTTACAGCCTTAAATGAGCAGCTGGAAACACTAACTGGAGTCCTCGAATTTTGTCAAGAAAAAAATTACTGGCACGGACGAAAACTTGTGCATCATGCCTGGAGGTGTCAGGTTATCACATGCCGAACCTTTATATCATCTGGACTGGTACGTTTATTTTTTTGCTAAGTCTCGGCCTACAATTGCCATTGTGGGCGTTTGAGCGAGCAACACAGAAAGACCTCCAGCGCGAATGCGGAATACGAGAATGTAGAATACGATTTACACACACACACACCATTTATAAAACAACGGTCTGAGGAAACAACAACAACAATATCTGTTTTAATATGAAAAAAAAAAAAAAATTAAAAAAAAAATCTATCCCACCCAGTTTTGCATCAATTTTCTAGTTTTCAGGTTTTTCCTTGAGAAAAAAATATAAAAATAACACCCCAAAAAACAAAAATAATTTTTTTTTTCAATTTTTCTTGAAAAAAAAACTTTACAAAAAAAAATCGTGTTTATTTGTCTTACCTTTGAACCTTTTATCGAACAAAAAATCAGTCAATGTCAAGTTTCTTTTCAACTAGTCAAAAAATACTTTTTAAATGTTTTCGGTAGTGCTGAAAACGAATATCACATTTAAATTTGGGGCGAATTAGTATTTTTCATGATATGAAGAAATTTTTTCAGAAAGTGGGGGATCACTTTCCTATATAAATTCAACGTAAAATGAGCAACCATCTTCTGGCCACGCAGTAATTTCTTCATATCAAAACAAATTTAACTGATATTCGTTTTCAGCATCTCCGAAAACCGGCGGTGTTTTTTTTTTTTTTTTTTTTTTTTTACTAAAATTCGTTCATTTTTTTTCATCTCATAATTTAGGACGCTAATTATGCTGTCAGTAAGTTTACAAAAACATACTTCTTTTTTTCATTATACAACTTGTATAGTTGTTAACAGGTGCTTCAGCAGTTAAATATTTCACAAAAATTCTGTTTACATTAGGGGGATGTGGAGCCCCCTAATGTAAACAGAATTTATGTGAAATATTAAACGATTCTGATTTAATGGTTTAATGGTTAACGTCGGCACGTTACTTGGTGGAAAACGGTTAATTCAACTACAGAAGCACCTGTTAAAAACTATACAAGTTCTATAATTGAATACCCACAAAAAAAACCGCTCATGTAAGCTTACTGACGGCATTATTAGCGGCCTAACTTATAAAAAAATGAACGAACCTCTTAGTTAAAAAAAAGCAATACCCCCCCCCCCAAAAAAAACAACATAAAAAAAACAGCGCCGGTTTTTCGGGAGTTTTAAAAACGAAAATCACAGTTAAATTTGTTTTATGATATGAAGAAATTATTAGGTGGCCAGAAAGTGGGTGCTCATTTTACGTCAAATTCATATAGGACAGTGATCCTTCACTTTTTGAAAAAGTAATTTCTTCATATCATGCCCCAAATTTAAATGTGATATTCGTTTTCAGCAGCACAGGAAAGACGTTGCGAGCATTTGTTTTAGCGTTACTTCCATGGCAAGTGCTCGTCTGAGCTCCAATCCCTGGTTCCTCTCGCCGATCTTTCACGAAAAACACCTGTCTAGCTGAAACCACTGTCAAAAATTTCCCCCACTCTTTATCTGTGCCAAAACCAAAACGTAGATTCCATGAACAAAGCTTCTTTCTTAGAAGTGCACGCTTGTGGAACTCTGTTCTGACTGCCTGTTTCCCACCTGACTACAACTTGGATGTCTTCAAGTCCAACATAAACAAATTCCTGATGCACCGCCCCCTTAAGTAGACACTTTATCAAATCTCAACATTAACGTACTGTACACGCAATAACCCTTATCTCCGAGTGGCTTCCGGGAGAAAATAAAAAAACAATAAGAGTGTGACATAAAAGATCAGAAAAACATCGGTACCATCGGTTTCAAACCCAAACAAAGGGGACACGCAGTCGGTCACCTATATCGGACTATCTTCAGTCTCTGTTTTTACCCGTCACTCTGAAACGATTTCCCGAAAGACAGATATTTGCAGAGGCTGCAGAGAGTCCGACATAGGTGACCAACTACCTGTTGTCTTCGTTTGGGTTTGAAACCGATGGTACCGATGGTACCGATGTCTTTCTGATCTTCTGTAACACACACACACACACACACACACACACACACACACACACACACACACACACACACACACACATTACTGGCGCTGGCTCCAGTCCATATGCGTATAAGCAGTCAACGTATTTGTTTACAACAGGCTAATAAACACTTCACCGTGAACAGCAAGTCAGTCTGCCAATCACGTGTTCCAATAATTAATGAGTTTATTCGTTGCGAAAAAAAAAAAAAAAAAAGAAAAAAAAGAAGAAAGAAAAGAAAAAAGAAAAGAAAAACTAAACTAATAATGTTAAAACACAAACAAACGGAGAAATAAAAAAAAATGGATTTGCTTAACATACGCCTGTCTAATCTGTGCGTTTAACGCTTAAAAATTGCCACATCATCATCATCATCATCATCATCATCATGTTCTTCAAAATGTTGTGATGTTTTACCCCGTTCCCCCCCCACTCAAGAGCGGGCTTTTACACCAAAACCAGTGAGCGTGGTCAAAGAGTCAATTAGATAGAAAGCACCTGGGGTAGGATGTTTGCTGTGCCATGTAGAGCGGACTTCTGGAGTACAGTGATATTGTACTTGATTTCCAAGGAGTTCAACTGCTTCTCAATATCATCTTAAATTAGGTCAAACGCGCCTTTGGTGATTGGCAACGATATTCCACAACCTAGCGATCCCCACCCTCAGTTTCTGACCGTTCCGTAGTTCCTCATTCTGTTTGCCTGTTAAGTTGATGTCGTTTGGGCACGCCACATCGATAATTTGGCATTCATTGATCTTTTTGTCCACAAATACAATACCCGGTTTCCAGTGACTTATCTCTCGGGCACACTGAACCATGAAATCCCAGATAATTTTAACGTCCTCATTTTTCACAACAGCTTCTCGGTGATATTGGAACCACTTGCTTGTCACTGGGATTCCAAACTTTTGGCACAAACTCCAGTATAGATTTGCACATATTATGTCATGGCGACGCTTGTACTCTTTTTGAGCAAGTAAAGAACACGCACTAACAATGTGTGACACTGTTTCAAGAGTTTAACCACACAACCTGCATTTATCAGAACAGTCCTTCCCAACAATGTTTCGCTTGATTGCTTTAGTGATTAGTAGGGCTAGGACAACAGCATATTCTTTTCATTGTTTTGACTCTTGAGTATATATACGGCACAGTTCAACACAATTAATCAACAGAGCACCACACCACTCTACATAAAAACATATAAGATATCAATGGATATATACCTGAGAATCAAAACAAGGAAAAGAATATGCTGTTGTCAGAGTCCTAGTGATTAGTGCCTGCTCCCGAGCAGCAAATATAAGATTTTCTGTCTCTCTTTTCAAGTCATCTTTAGATAGAAAATTCGACGTGTTCTGACATTTTAGTGTCTTAGTATCTCATTCAAACTGACCATAAAGTTCCATTCTTACAATCGAAACATTGTTGGGAAGGATTTTTCTGATAAGTGCAGGTTGTGTGGTATGTATCTTGAGTTTATTCGTTGTGAAAAAAAAAAAAAAGAAAAGAAAGAAAAGAAAGAAGAAGTAAACTAATAATGTTAAAACACAAACAAACGGAGAAATAAAAAAAATGGATTTGCTTAACATACGCATGATTAATCTGTGCGTTTAACGCTTAAAAATTGCCAAACACATTGTTATTGCGTGTTTTTTATTGCTCAAAAAGAGTACAAACGTTGCCATGACAAAGTATGTGCAAATCTGCACTGGAGTTTGTGCCAAAAGTTTGGAATTCAAGTGACGAGCAAGTGGTTCCAATATCACCCAGAAACTGTAGTGAAAAAAATGAGGACGTTAAAATTATCTGGGATTTCACGGTTCAGTGTGACCGAGAGATAAGTCACAGGAAACCGAGTATTGTATTTGTGGGCAAAAAGACCAATGAATGACAAATTATCGATGCAGCTTGTCCAAATGACATCAACTTAGCAGGCAAACAGAATGAGGAACTACGGAACGATCAGAAACTGAGTGTGGGAATTGCTAGGTTGTGGACTCACAGGAAATCGGGTATTGTAGTCAACTTTTTTGCTTCGATTCGTTTCTTCTACTTCTGCTTATCTTCCAATGGATCTTTATCAAGCTCTCCCCCTTTCGCGACTGTTGCAAGTAGCACTTCATGACTTCTAAGCTCTCCCCCGATTCATCCTCAATCCCAATCAGCCCTCTCCCCCTTCCGTGTGATGTACAGCCTGAGCACATATGCATTTTAGTAAAGTGCTCCATATTTGACTAACAATTTCCGTGTGTCTTTAACCAGCTTTTTCATTTCTTCCTATGTCCATCATACAAAAGCTGCACTGCATCGAACTACAGCAACCACCCATGAATTAATGGCTGTGAACAAGTTCATACCGTTCAGTCAAGATTCCAGGATCAGTTTGAGCCTCCTCAAATACACTTCTTTCGTCTTCCCTTTTATTTAATTGCAGAGCACCGTGTCAAATTCAAGCATCCCCAGGTATTTGTAGCCCTGTGCATTAGAATCTCCCTATCTTTCACTGTTTGGCAAAATGTTGCCTTTCATGGCTGCTCTCTTCCCTCGTTTGCCTGTTTCCCACCTGACTACAACCTGGATGTCTTCAAGTCCAACATAAACAAATTCATGATGAACCGCCCCCCCTTAGGTAAGACACTTTATCAAATCTCCAATACTAACGATTACTACGACACTATCCCATTGATTACTGTACACGCAATAACCCTTATCCCCGAGTGGCTTCCAGGCCTTGATAAGTGGTGACTACCTGGTAAAAAAAAAGAAAAAAGGAGTAACAACTGCGCATTTGGAAATTTTATTATTATTATTATACACACAGGCCATTATAAAAGATTACTCGTTGAGAACAACTTGTGGTGTTCTCTGGAGTCTGAGTGTCAACAAGTTTCCCCAGATTTCCAGTACTCTCCATCTCTTTGAATAACCTTTGCAAAAGAATTTGCGTTATCGCAACAGCCGCTTACCATTGATTTCTCGTTGGCAACGACCATTGACCTTCACTGGAATTTGGGTGGCAATAAGCCTCTCCAAGGTCCCAGTCCTTTTTGCATTCAATCAGCAGAGGTCTGGCTAGTGCTTTCTCTCCTCGGTCTTTCCATCCTCCTTAAATCCCCTCACTTCTTTGGTGTGGTGCTAGTTTATGGTGACATACATGCCCCCAAAAACTTACAATTATACCGTTTCAGTTTTTATGATTCTATGTAATGTTCATTTGTGTTTTTCATCTGTAGTCGTTTCTGTATGTCCAGTGTGCATATATATATATATATATATATATATATATATATATATACATATATATATATATATATATATATATTTATTTATTTATTATTTTTAAAACAGTAATCTACGTACACGCGTGTTTCAAGGCTTTTACCTCTCATCAGCGTAGTTTAACTGTTTCTAGGTATCGAACCTCAGACCATGTTTACCACAGTCCGGTGCCTTAACCATTAGACCATAATCCCTAGATTAATTATACTGTTTATTTTTATCGCTTATAAATTTAGATTTTGTTATTGTTGTTATTTTTTAAGCGATACATACGGTTAATATTGGCGCCGCCTCGGAGCTCATTATATATATATATATATATATATATATACATCGATAGCTCGATATATATATATATATATATATATATATATATATATATATATATATATATATATATATATATATATATATATATTTCGTTCATCAACGTTTCGTCTTTATTTCGAGACTTCCACTGGATCAATGAAATTAAAAAATGAAAACGAAACATTGATTGTGGAATAATCGGAATTACCACCCTCTTTCCTCTTCTTGAACTCTTTTGGAACGAGAGACAAAAAATGTAAGGTAATCGAGCCCCACGAGGGCTGTAAGAGTGAGTCAATAAATCCTGTCGTATTTCATATTTCTCTTTTTGTTCTATTCTTATACTAAACCCTTCAAAACCTTACATTGATAAACAGATAACGTGGTTTGTTACTTTTTTATTTTTCTATTCATTGGAATACTATATATATATATATATATATATATATATATATATATATATATATATATATATATATATATATATATATATGTTTGTTTTTGTTTTTGCGATTCGTTTTGAATAAATTCAATTATTTACGGAAGTGCATTTTTTTACCTAAATTCGAACTGGGAATAATTTTCCCTTTAACCAATTTGGTACCCCCATACGAGGAGCTGCATATATATTGTTTTTAAAATGACGAAACACGTGGCAGTAGATAAATATATATATATATATATATATATATATATATATATCTATATCTATATCTATATATATATATATATATATATATATATATATATATAATTTAAATGAG
>NC_136526.1:11877308-11882308 GCF_053919585.1 Euprymna scolopes
CATGGAATATGTGCCTACATTAGATATGGTTTTCCAAGTGGTAGGGACATCTCCAGAGAAGGTTATTAGGGTTAGGGTTAGGGTTATACAGTATAGTATACTATAGAGTATGCAAATCTCCTGGACCTTTTTCTCACAACTTGCACTGAGATTTGTTCATCTTCCGTTCTGTCTCCACTAGGATCTTCTGACCACTCGGTTGCCTCAGTTTAGATAAAAAAACAAATTTAATAAGTCCTCAGACGTACCTCTCCATCGTACAGTATATCGATACTCTATGGCTGACAGGGATAACTTCTGTACATTTATATTAGATCTACCCCTGCGTTTTATGTTTAAAAAGAATGTGTCCTCTATAGTATCAGACCTGACGGAATGGTTAATTGTAGGTATAGACCGTTTCATAGCATTCAAAAATTTCTAGCAAAAACCTTCTCTCCAGAATGTGTTGCTGCCAGAAATCACTTCTTCCATTGCTTCCAATGTAATAGATGTACTGAGATTAAAGCCACTTTTAGAACTGCCAGCACCCACTCCCACTGTAAAAGAGTAATAAAGAACGCGAGAGAGTTGTATGCTCAGTCCTTCAAGTCCAAAGTAACTGGGCAGCGACTTGGTTCCCACCAGTTTTGGCAAATAGAAAAAAGGGTCCCGGACAGAAGCGTGTGCTCTATCCCAATCATCATTAATGGAGCTGAGATAATCTCGTCAGTATCAGACAAAGCCAGACTTTTTGTCAAAAACTTTGTAGCTAACTTTACCCTATGCGACCAAGGCCGTCAAACCCCGTATTTCCTCCAGTATCAGATAACATGATATGCGACGTAGAAATATCTGTGCGTGATGTCGTCAAGCTAATCAAAAACCTTGGTTCCAGTAAAGCAACTGGCCCTGACGGCATTCCAATTATAGTGCTGAAAAAGCTTTAACTAGAACTAGCTCCCATACCTACAAAGCTGTTTAAACGTTGTCTTAAAGAGAATTGCTTCTCAACACCATGGAAGATCTCATCAGTATGCCATGTATTTAAGAAATTAGGTGATAAGTCATCTCCCTTTCAGTACAGACCAATAAGTCTCCTGTGTGTCATGAGTGAGTTGATGGAATTCATATTAAATAGAGAAGTAGTCAACCACCTCAACAAAAATAACCTTCTTAGTGACATGCAATACGGTTTCTATTCTGCTAGATCTACAGCTGATGTGCTAACGGTTATATATAATTAGTGAAGCTCTCAACGGAGACTTCCTTTCTAGGCCGATTGCTCTTGACATACCAAAGGCCTTTATATAGGGTATGGCATAAGGGTCTACTTTACAAGATCTCCAGCTACGGTATAGCTGGAAATATCTTTTCAATTATTAAATCGTTTCTCTCTGATAGGCTCATAAGAGTAGTAGTTTAGAGGCAGAAATCAAAAGCTCACAGTATTAATGCTGGTGTCCCTCAGGGGTCCATCCTGGACCCAACTCTCTTCCTGATCTGGATCAATGATCTTCAAAATTACACCCTAAGATCATTCGTAGACATTTATGCTGACGACACTACCATCTATGGCAACATCAAAGGTTGTAAATGACCAAGTTCTCTCTGATTCTTTCTCCTCTGATCTTGATCACGTGGTACAATAGGGAAAGAAGGTTAATTTTAATGCATCTAAAACCAAGTTTCTATCTTTACACCAGCAATGCTCTGATCATCCCTATCTGATACCAATTGAAATGAATGGATCTCGTCTTAGAGAAGCTCCATGTTTTGACAAGCGTCTGGGCTTGACCGTTACTCCTGATCTGAAATGGAACACGTTGCCAAGGTAGCTGAAAATGGTGGGATCATTCTACCGCTCCAGTAGATATCTCACTGTTGATGCAATTCCCTACCTATATAAGAGTCTAGTACGTCCAACGATGGAGTACTGTTGCCTCATCTGGGAAGGAGATGCTAGAAAGACATCCTGCCTTGACAGAGTTCAAAGACTTCGTAGCTAAGTGGGATATGCCCTTTTCTATTCCCTACAACCTCTTTCCCATGGGAGAGACGTTGCAAGCCTGTCTCTGCTTTATCGTTATTTTCATGGCCAGTGCTCGTCTGAGCTCCAATCTATAGTCCCAACCTCACCAAACTTTTACAAAGCTGAAACCAATATCAATAATTTCCCCCACTCTCTATCTGTGCCTAAACCTAAACGTAGATACCAAGAACAAAGCTTCTTTCATAGAACTGCACCCCTGTGGAACTCTGTTCCGTTTGCCTGCTTTCCAGCTGACTACAATTTAGTCGTCTTCAAGTCCAACGTAAACAAATTCTTGTTAAGTAATCCAATTTACAAAATTTCCCCTACTAACGATTACTACGATATTCTCCAATTCACTACTGTACACTCATTAACACTCATCCTCGAGTGGCCCCATGGGCCTTGATAAGTGGTGACTCCTACATAAAAAAACAAAACAAAAACAAAACAAAAAACAAAACAAATCTACTTCTCTCCAACCGATACTGCCAACCCCAATTTTTTTAGTTTAAAGTATTTGTAGGTGGGTATGCTGACAACAAATATCAAGGTTAAATTTTGGGAAAATATTTTGATACCCCACCTCCTATAAAATGAGGCGTCTATTCCGTTCTTAACATGGCGAGGTTGGGGGTGCCTATTCTGAAAGCCGTACTTAACATTGGGAAGTTGGGGTGTCTATACCAAAAGCCGTTCTTAAGACGAGGAAGTTGGTGGTTAGCCACCTACAATAACCGTAGTTTAAATTTTACAGGGGGGGGGGACATGCTTCCACCGGTAAACGCCGGTTAACGGGTCCTGCTAGTTATTAAATATAATTATCATTATTAGAGTGGTATAAAATTATATGAAAGGTTTATTTTTTTATATTAACTGAATATATATATATATATATATATATATGTATATATATATATATAATTATAATAATTACCCTAACTAAGGGTAAGGATGTAACTAATTATATAATTACCCTAACTAAGGGTAAGGATGTAAATACCCTAACCCTAACTAAGGGTAAGATTAATGAGTAAATGTTGAATAAAATGATGGTTAAAATTATTAAGAACTTACCAGGATTCGAACCTGAAATCTTCTAATCCAAGCCAGTAATAGTCAGACGCGTTATCCAGTGCGTCACAAGTCCTCTCCATATGCCGAAAGATGTTACTGCGACTGTATACAGACAGTGCTAAATTCTATTGACATGGTCAGGTAACTTTTTGGACAATTGTACGAAGCGGTCCAAAACACTTATTTGGGGCTTTTTGTGTGACTCTGCGTTGTTCGTTACGAACCATATATAGATAAGGATGGGATTCACACCTTTCAGGGTAAAAAAGAAATTTTCAATTTGATGCATCCGTTCGAAAGTTTTATTGGTATATATACACACATAAATAAATAAAGAAACATTTAAAATTTTTTTAATAGTATAGCGTATAGATTACATATAGATAAACTAAACTTTTCGTCTGTATGTCAGTATGTCTTCAACTCGAGCCTGCTATGGTCCATTTAGCGATTAGTTTCACGTTCTGTTCGTCATTGCACGCCTGATGTTCCTCGCCACAATTAAAGCTAGGTGTCACCCACCCGTCCTCAACAGCGATCTTTACCGGTATACACACACATAAAAGAAATCGTGTGATTCACACTTCGATTATAGAAAAAACACTCTTTTCATTACCTCCTCTTGCTGCAATCTCGCCAGAGACATCTGTCCAACGTGGGAAAATAGAGCTTGGCAATGAGACTACAGCGAGGCCCCCGGGAGAAAAAAAGTGACAGTAATAACTTGCGGTTAGTTTTAATATAGATGTTTAAACAAACAGAAAGTTATGATGTTAAAAATAATTAGTTAATTAACATTGCTAATTCACTGAGAAAAAAAAAAATCTCGGTTATATTATCTTAGATTTAAAAAAAAAATTTAATAACCTTCCCGTTTATTAAAAGTTTATTTTCTATGTTTTTATTAAATTAAGTCGAAATCAGTAAATTGAATGAATTTTAACGATTCACAGTGCACATAGTGTCTAATGATATATATATATATATATATATATATATATATATATATATATATATATATATATATATATATTAAATTGTAATTCAATGAATTTAAAAAAAAAACTCTCATTGAAATGAAATGAAGTGGTTGAGTTTCATATCAAATAATTTTTATTATTCTAAGCAAGACAAAGAATGCTTTAGAAAATTAGGATATTAATTTTCTAAAGCATCCTTTGTCTTGCTTAGAATAATAAAAATTCTTTGATATGCAACTCAACCACTTCATTTCATTTCAATGAGAGTTTTTTTTTTTAAATTCATTGAATTACAATTTAATTTATTTGCTCTATCTTGCATATCGAGCAATTCCTATTTAGATGGGATAACTTATAGAATATAACTGCCAGTAATATTTTTGTAAACCTACAATCTCACGTTTTCATAACAACTGATTGTTAAATAAAAACTATTCTGAAGTATATATATATATATATATATATATATATATATATATATATTCAGTAATGTGATTGATAATTTAAAATTCAAATTAGAATTAAATTAAAAATTTGTTTCACAAGAAGGAACAACAACAAAATCAATAATTTGTACGATCGTTTTGGAAAACAATATTTTATTGTGGTAGACATTAAGCCACGGACAATAGTTTTTACATATAGTATTTTTAACAAAGTTTCCTCATCAGCAATGTGTTAGCTCTAGGATATTTACCTATCGAGCTTATTATATATCTAAATTACAACGAGCACTTTTTCTTTCCCTGTATTTTAATTAAATTAGTAATTTTACTATTACATTAAAATACACTCTGCTCTTTAGACTATTGTTCTAATCTCCTTTATATATATATATATATATATATATATATATATATATATATATATATATATATATATATATGTATGTATGTATGTATGTATGTATGTATGTATGTGGATGACTATAA
>NC_136526.1:11884808-11944808 GCF_053919585.1 Euprymna scolopes
ACTTATATTAAAACCCCTCTTTTCTATTTATTTAAAAAGAAATACAATGTTCTTATATATGGGTCGTAGAACTGCATTCACTAGCAAAAGATCTAGCTAATTTGCATATTCTTTTAAACATTCATTTTAATTAATTCCCTATTAATTTTTTCGGGTTTCTTATGGGATGATCATCTTTAGTTAACTATTACGTGGAATTATATTCATGCAGATATTCTACGTGATTTATACTTGCATAGTATTTGCGTAAAAAGTGTGCAGTAAACACAAAATTGCTTCCATATATATTTATCTATATATTTTTGTTTTTCTATCTACCTATCGATCTATATATCTATAAAAGTGAAAGTGTCTGTGTGTCTGTGTAGATTTTCCTACGCAATAACTCTGTCAATTTTAAGTCTACAGACTCGAAATTTGATATACAGGGTACTGAGATTTGGGAAAATCGATGAGACCGGATTTCGGCCTGACATTTGGCTGTTAGGGGGTCAAAGTTCAACGATGTGACTTTTGAGAACTCTACCAAACTCCTCCGACAATTTTTGTTCTAAACACTTGAAATTTTAGATATAGTTTCCTTGGACGTGGATCTAACTTAATAACTTGACTTGAGCCCAAAACAATAAACGTTAAGGGGTCATAATAGGAGAAAAATAAAAAAAAATTGACCGTTTTTTTTTTTGCTCAGCATACACCTCCAAGACCCCGGGCAACGCCGGGCCGAAATGCTTGTCTATATATCCATAAAAGAGAACGTGTCTGTGTGTCTGTGTATCTGTGTGTTTGTGTGTCTGTGTACTTTTCCCTACGCAATGACTCTGTCAATTTTTAATCTACAGACAGTATTAATGCCGGTGTCCCTCAGGGGTCCATCCTGGGCCCAACTCTTTTCCTGATCTACATTAATGATCTTCCAAATCACATCCTTACATCATTTGTAGACATTTATGCTGACGACACTACCATTTATGGTAGCACATCTAAGACAGTAAACGACCAAGTTCTCTCCAATTCTTTC
The DNA here is from genome assembly GCF_053919585.1 of Euprymna scolopes. NCBI lineage: Eukaryota > Metazoa > Mollusca > Cephalopoda > Sepiida > Sepiolidae > Euprymna > Euprymna scolopes. The sequence continues at coordinate 11,885,830 of NC_136526.1, forward strand.
TCTTCTGATCTTGAGCACGTAGTACAATGGGGTAAGGAGTGGCTGATTACTTTTAATGCATCTAAAACCAAGCTTCTCTCTTTACATCATCATCATTCTGATCCACACCTGGCATCAATTGAAATGAATGGCTCTCGTCTTCAGGAGGCCTCAAGTTTTGACAAGCTTCTTGGCTTGACCATTACTCCTGATCTTAAATGGAACACGTACATCAGATCTGTTGCCGGGGCCGCTGGGAAAATAGTGAGATCTTTCTATCGATCCGGTAGATATCTCACTGCTGATGCTATTCTCTATCTATATAAGAGCCAGGTACGTCCAAGGATGGAATACTGTTGCCACATCTGGACAGGAGCTGCTAGAAAGGACTTGTCCTGCCTTGATAGAGTTACAAAATAGACTTCGTAGCCTCGTAGGAGATGTCCTTTTCTCTTCCTTGCAACCTCTATCTCACAGAAGAGATGTTGCGAGTTTGTCTCTGATGTATCGTTATTTTCATGGAAAGTGTTCGACTGAGCTTCAATCTATGGTCCCCCCTCGCCAAACTTTTACAAGAAACACTCGTCTAGCTGTAAACACTATCAATAATTCCCCCCACTCTTTATCTGTGCCTAAACCTAAACGTAGATTCCATGAACAGAGCTTCTTTCTTAGAACTGCACGCCTGTGGAATTGTCTTCCGTTTTCCTGCTTTCCGGCTGACTACAATATGGTTGTCTTCAAGTCTAACGTAAATAAGTACTTAATGAGCCGTTCCATATAAGTTATCAAATTTACCAAATTTTCATTACTAATGGTTACTATATTGTCCAATTTCTACTGTACACTCTTTAACCCTTATCTTTGAGTGGCCTCTTGGCCTTGATAATGTGGTGATGCCTATGTAAAAAAAAAGACTCGAATTTGATATACAGGGTACAGAGATTTGGGAAAATCGATGTGATTCGTTTTCGGGCAGAAATTTGGCGATTAAAGGGTCACAGTTCAACGATTTGACCTTTGAGAACTCTACCAAACTCCCCCGACAATTTTAGGTTTACGCACTTGAAATTTTAGATATAGATTCCTTGGACATGGATCTAACTTAATAACTTGAGTTGAGCCCAAAACAATAAAATTTAAGGGGTCATAATAAGGGTCAAATTAAAAAAAAATTGACCGTTTTTTGTTTTGTTTTATTGCTCAACATACACCTCCAAACACCCGGGCAACGCCGAGCTGAAATGCTAGTATAAAAATAATTTACAATATATTTATAAATAATTTGTTTTGAATTTTTAGTAGATTGGATATTCAGAGATAGGGCAAGCTTTTTCATCAGTTTGGGTCGAAAATTTTTAGTTACCAATATATAAATGTATGTATGTATGTCTGTTTGCATGTCTACCTTAAACTTTCAATAGAGGCGACGGATTTTACCAAGATCAGTATCGTTTTAAAGTTCGACCTTTCATACGACAAATATAAAAAAATTGGCTAAAAACATTAATATCTTCCCCTTCAACTAGGCACTTTTCTACAGGGGGAGGGGTAACTTTTTTCGCAAATATTTTTGAAAGTTATCCTCTCTTTTAGATTGTCTATCCTTAATTTAAAAAAAAAAATGTCGCTTCCGGTTTGACGGTGGTCGTAACAGCGTAAACGCTAAGTTTTGCCCAGTTCTTTTCCTCCTTTGCGGTACGGGTTCGAGCCTGCCTTCCTACTACGACTTTTTTTTTTTTTTGCTCAACATACACATCCAAACATCCGGGAAACACTGGGATGAAATGCTAGTATACAAAAAAGAACTTATTCATATATAGTATAATTTTCCAAAGGTAGTGAAATATGACGAGGTTTATCTTTACATAAACAGTAGTTACTAGTAGACCGAAACATGATCATGATTTTTGTGTTGTCAACGAGGACCTTTCTAACATTGACAACACAAAAATTATACAACGGGAAAATAATGTAAAAAAAATTAAAGATTCTTGAGGCGTCGTACATTAGAACTCTTCAACCTAATATAAATGACATTGTATTTCAAAAAAGCAGTAACGTTCTGAAATGTCTTGCGTAGTCCGTGTTGGACGGACTTCGTACATGGTGTCTACGAACTTGCTGGTTTTAACACTCGAATTTTTAATCGACTTTTATTCTTAATCGACTTTTATTTTAACTCATCACTGACTATATATATTTTAGTTTTCATTTTTAATCCTCATTTTCGCAATCCTGTATTTTTAACACCTGATGATGATTCGTGGACGAATCGAAAGCGCTCGTAACAGCAACATGTATGGATCCTTTATTAATATTTTTGATTTTGAAACAAAAAAGACAATACGAAAAATTGAAAAATTAAAAAAAAAAAAAAAAAAAGAATTATAAGACAAAATGTCTCCGTTGTATTTAATAATGTTTGCTTGAATGAAAAAATGCTGCCTAAATATACCAATTTCAAACTATATATATATATATATATATATATATATATATATATATATATAAAAATATAAAAATATAAAAATGTTATTCTTGGTTCGTTCGTTATTAATAAAACGATATTTCAACATTACCAATTTAATTGAAATTTTCAGACAGATTTTCTTTAGAGTCGAAGAATGTTTTTATGTTATTAAAATAAATTAATATCGCAAATAATAAAATTTTTAATTAGAATAAAAATATTTTTCGTATGTCGTTTCTGCGAGACTGCCCGGTTTTATTTTCGGTAACTTCCGTTTCAACGGCTCTTGAATTACAAGATAAGTAAAAAAACAAAACAAAACAAAGCAAAAAAACAAAACAAAAAACAGCCTCTATTTTTTAAATTTTAATCCGTTGTTTATTTACCCATTTGTAAAATTTAAATTCCTTTGTTTATCTTAAGGCTTTTCACTCATCAAACATTACGCTGTGTTTAGTTTCTTTCATGGCATTGTTTTTTTTTTTTTTTTTACATAGGCATCACCACATTATCAAGGCCCAGAGGCCACTCAAGGATAAGGGTTAAAGAGTGTACAGTAGAAATTGGTCAATATAGTAATCATTAGTAATGAAAATTTGGTAAATTTAATAACTTATATGGAACGGCTCATCAAGAACTTATTTACTTTAGACTTGAACACAACCATATTGTAGTCAGCCGGAAAGCAGGAAAACGGAAGACAATTCCACAGGCGTGCAGTTCTAAGAAAGAAGCTTTGTTCATGGAATCTACGTTTAGGTTTAGGCACAGATAAAGAGTGGGGGAAATTATTGATAGTGTTTACAGCTAGACGAGTGTTTCTTGTGAAAGTTTGGCGAGGGGGGACCATAGATTGAAGCTCAGTTGAACACTTACCATGAAAATAACGATACATCAGAGACAAACTCGCAACATCTCTTCTGTGAGATAGAGGTTGCAAGGAGGAGAAAAGGACATCTCCTACGAGGCTACGAAGTCTATTTTGAACTCTATCAAGGCAGGACAAGTCCTTTCTAGCAGCTCCTGCCCAGATGTGGCAACAGTATTCCATCCTTGGACGTACCTGGCTCTTATATAGGTAGAGAATAGCATCAGCAGTGAGATATCTACTGGATCGATAGAAAGATCCCACCATTTTTCCAGCGGCCTTGGCAACAGATTTGATATACGTGTTCCATTTAAGATCAGGAGTAATGGTCAAGCCCAGAAGTTTGCTTTAACCTTTTCTAAACTGTTTCATTTTTACGACATGCCTCAGCATATTATAAACACCCTAACCTCCCCATGTTAAAAACGGCTTTCGGGTTAAAAACCCTTCCACAAACCTCGAAAGCCGTTCTTAACATGGGGAGGTTGAGGGTGTTCATTCCGAAACCCGTTTTTAACATGGGGAGGTTAGGGTGTTTATAATATGCTGGGGGGGGGGAGGGGAGTTGTAAAATTAACGAAGTTGCTATTTATTATTTATTGCAAAAAATACTTAAATATAAGACTCTGTAACATCATCTGTGTATAGATACTCCCTGAGGCATTTGTCTATTAAAATGGTCCTGTGGCGATGGAAGTCATTTTTGGGCTCATGGACTTTAAGTTTCTGAGGGAGTGGCACTCGTCTGACAAGACGTTGCAATCATCATCATGTATGTATGTACGTATGTATGTATGTATGTATGTCTCGCAAAAACTTTCGACACACGGAACAAATCTTGATCAGATCGGTATCGTTTTCAAGCTCGATCTTTCGGACAACAAATGTCGAAAAATTGGCAGCGTACTAATAAAACGAAACTCATAACGAGCCGATGTTTGCTAAGAATGCCAACCTAAATAATAATTTTACTAGCGGGACCTGTGGAAATTCCACAGAGGTCTCATTCATATGTAATATACCGATGTTGTAGTTTAAATTGATACGCTCTGATATTATTGTAGCTTTTTTGTTAAAACCACAAAGTATTTATCTAAGCTAGCACGAACGCTCGGCAAAGCCCGGTTTTAAAGAACGCTTAAATATGATATTTTAATTTTTTCAGATTTCGTGTATATTATCATAGAGTTAATGTTCTATTTTTATATATGATAAAGTTGCGATTTCAAAAGTAAAACATATATCCATATGACTTGGGTGCATTAGCTTGAATCGAAACCGAAATAAAAACTTACGTATATATATATATATATATATATATATATATATATATATATATATATATATATATATATATATATATATAACTTGAGTTCCTTCAGCTATAATCGAAACCAAAACTTATGAAGAATTCTTGATAAAATTATTTATAAAAAAAAAATAGATGACTTAAGTGCCATCAGCTATAATTGAAACCGAAACCAAAACTTATGAAGAATTTTTGATAAAATTATTTATAAAAAAAATAGATTACTGGAATGCCATAAGTTATGATTGAAACCGAAACCAAAATTTATGAAGAATTTTTGATAAAATTATTTATAAAAAAAATAGATTACTGGAATGCCATAAGTTATGATTGAAACCGAAACCAAAATTTATGAAGAGTTCTTGGTAAAATTATTTATTACAAGAAATGGAAGTACAGAACAATTAAACGACCCGGGTGTAAGCGTGACACACAAAAGAAAACACACGTATTAATATATAGACGAGAGCTTAGATTAATTCGTCGTAAGCAAAACATAAGTATTAACAAATTCGTAAACGACTTATGGTGTATACTAATTCAAGAATCTAACTATACGCCTATAAATTCGTTTTTCTTTTGTGTGTATTGATATTCACATTAAAAACCCTCTTTTCCATTTACTTAAAAAGAAAATACAATTTTCTTATATATGGGTCGTTTTTAATTAATTCCCTATTAGTTTTTTTCGGGGTTCTTATGTGATGATCATCTTTAGTTAACTATTACGTGTAATTATATCCATCTTATCATTTTTTTTTCTGTGTGTGTATTGATATTCATAATAAAAACTCTTTTTTCTATTTATTTAAAAAGAAAATACAACTTTGTTATATATGGGTTGTCGCATTGCATTCATCTGCAAAAGACCTAGCTAATTTGCATATTCTTTTAAACATTCAGTTTCATTAATTCTCTGTTTGTTTTTTCAATTTCTAATGGAATGATCATCTTTAGTAAACTATTACGTGTAATTATATTCATGCAGATATTCTACATGATTTATACTTGCATAATATTTGCGTAAAAAGTTTACAGGACACACAATATTGTTTCCATATATATATTTATGTATGCATATATATTTTTGTTTAATCTATAAAAATGAACGTGTCTGTGTGTGTAGATTTTCCTACGCAATAACTCTGTCAATTTTCAGTCTACAGACTCTAAATTTGATATACAGGGTATTTAGATTTGGGAAAATCTTTATGATCCGTTTTCGGCCAGAAATTTGGTTGTTAAGGGATCAAAGTTCAACGATTTGACCTTTGAGAACTCTACCAAACTCATCCGCTAATTTTTGGTATAAACACTTGAAATTTTAGATATAGGTTGCTTGGACATGGATCTAACTTAATAACTTGATTTGAGCCCAAAACAATAAATGTGAAGGTGTCACAATAGGGGTAATTAAAAAAAAAAAATTGACCTCTGCAGTCTCTACCAAAATTACTCAGTCAATTTCTGGTGTAAACATTTGAAATTTTACATAAAGGATATTCAGAGATAGGGCAAGCTTTTTAATCGGTTTGGGTCGAAAATTTGAGCTACCAATATAAATGTATGTATGTATGTATGTTTGCATGTCTCCCTAAAACTTTCGACAGAGGCGACAATTTTTCACAAGATCAGTATCGTTTTGAAGCGCGCCCCTTCATACGACAAATACCGAAAAATTGGCTAAAAACATTAAGTTCTTCACCCTCAACCGGACACTTTTTACAGGGAGGGGTCGCTTTTTTTACCGATATTTTCGAAAGTCATCCCCTCTTTTCGATTGTCTAGCTTTAATTTAAACCTACGTCACTTCCGGTTTGGCGGTGGTCGTAACAGCAAAGAAGTCAGTTTTTTTTCCCGTTCTTTTCCTCCTTCGCGGTACGGATTCGAGCCTGCCTTCCTACTACCACTTTTTTTTTTTTTTTTGCTCAATACACACCTCCAAACACCCGGGCAACGCCGGGCTGAAATGCTAGTATACGAAAAAGAACTTATTCATAATACAAGGCGTTCCAGACACTGGTAAGTCGACTATAGTTAGATCGGTCATCGAGCTCTTTCAGCATTCGGCGACTGTACAGGGGACAACTAGTTTCCCTTTTATGAGGCTGGTTAATATAGAGATCAGACTCATAGAAGAACCTAATATATAAAATAAAGTCTCTGCGACATATCTTGCATTATTGAAAATATGTTTTTAGTCTATATCTGCTCTATCGTTACTTTCATGGCATGATGCTCGACTGAACTCCAATCCATGCCTAAAACTAAACGTAAATTCCATAAGCAGAGTTTCTTTCCTAGAACTGTCCATCTGTGGCACAAGAAACTGTAGAACTACCTCCCGGATGACTATAACTTGGTCATATTCAAGTCCAATGTAAATAAGTTTTTGTCATCTTAAATAACTAAGCTCTATGTAACTTCCAACATTACTGATCATCATAGAGTTATCCCGCCAACTACCTAACACTTGGTGACCTTAATCCTTAAGTGGCCTCATGGCCTCGATAAGTGAGTGACTTTCAAGTAAAAAAAAGTTGTTAACGGCTTTAATATAAACTGTGCCATTCTTTCATGACCTCGTGTATTTTAAACGACGACTGAGCTTCCCGCGTGACTAAAACAATTTTAACGGATCGAACACGAGGTATCTATAAATAAAAGAATAGACTATATTCTCAAGTCTTGGCGGTATGACCAGTCTGATTCTGTTAATAGACTTGTTTGCACTGGAGAATATTACTTTCAATGATAATACAGGGTGACCCAAAGTAAATACAACCCACCATTGATTGACATCTATATATATAAAAACGAAAATGTATGTATGTATGTGTGTATGTTTGTGTGTCTGCTAAAAACTTTCGACAGACAGAGCAAAAATTCACAAACTCGGTCTCATATTGAAGCTCCATCCTTCGCCCGAAAAATATCGAAAAATTGGCCCAAAATGTTAATTTCTTCACCCCGAAATCGACAATTTTCGACAGGGGGGATCAACAAAAACCGTCCTCTCGTGACGACGACCGGTTCTACGCATGCGTCAGATGGCGTCATTACCTGATTTTAAATAGTTGAAGAACTTGACCAAATTTCAAGTACGTCGCGTTAGCTCAGTTGGTTAGCGCGTTGGTTCATTAACTAAACGTTTTGGGTTCGAATCGTGGTGTGAGATGTCTTTTTTTTCGATTTTTTAAATTTAAATATTGAAGCAGTGTTATTTAAGCCATTTTTCACGTAACGTTCGTTTTTCTGTTTTTGTTTTTTTTTTAATTTCGCTTATTCTTAGGTTTCCATTAACACCCCCACCCCCGACCACACACCCCAAAACACCCGCGTACCCACCGATTTTTTAAATTTTAATATCGAAACAGGCTTATTTAAGCCATTTTTCACGTGTGTTTTTAACGTTCGTTTTTGTTTTCTTTTTTGTTTTTGTTTTTCAGATTTTTACAGTTAACATTTGCCTGACGTTAGATTTTTTGGTGTTTTCTTCGATGTTTTTATTACCCCCTCCCGCTTTATTTTTCAGATAAGTTTTAACGTTCGTTTTTCTGTTTTCTTTTTCTACTTCGCTTATAACAAACAAACCTGGTCATTGACCCCATTAAAAACGTTCACGCAGAAACAGCTACTGCTTACGTCGTCGTCATCGACGTCGTCGTAAGGCTCCCATAAAATCTTAACTCTGCGACTTCCGTGCGGGCACCTGCCAATTTTGTCCTTACTTAAATAAATTCAAACATCTTTCAGTAACTCATTCTGGCTGGCCGAACGGTTCATGTTTTTTTTGCACATTTTATTTTCAAACTTCGCCTCAGGGCTTCGGGTTCTATCCTACCAACTTACCAAAACTTTTTACCCCCCCCCCCCCGGTTTCTTTTTTATTTAAGAGCACACACACCTCGAAACACCCGGGCAACGCCGGGTACCCCCGCTAGTCTATAATATAAATCTCACCCATCTGTTTAAATGTATGTATTATGTTTGTATGTCTGCCTCAGACTTTCGACAGAGGCAAGGGATTTTCAAAAGATCGATATCGTTTTGAAGCACGATCCTTCGGACGACAAATATCGAAAAATTGGCCCAAAACATTAATTCCTTCACCTTTAACTGGGCACTTTTCTACAAGGAGGGGTCATCTTTTTCGTCGATATTTTCGAAAGTCATCGCCTCTTTTCGATTGTCTAGCCTTAATTTAAACCTACGTCACTTCCGGTTTGACGAAGATGTAACGCGTCACGTTATTTTTTTGTTCTTTTCCTCCTTTGCGGTACGGCTCGTGCCTGCTTGCCTACTACAACTTTTTTTTTGCGCTTGCCATTTTCCTTTTTGTTTTTTGCTCAACCAACACCCTTACACAAAATGTCCGCTTTCTTTTCCGTCTTCGCGTCATGTGTTCAAGTCTGCCTGCCAAATACAACTTTTTCTTTTGCTTAATACACACCTCCAAGCACTCGGGCAACGCCGGGAACCCAGGCTAGTCTATAATATAAATCTCACCTTTCTGTTTAAATGTATGTATGTATGTATGCCTAAAAGACAGAGGCGATGGATCTCACGAGATCCGTATCATTTTCAAGCTCGACCATTCGGACGACAAATATCAAAATATTGGCCCAGAGCATTAATTCCTTCACCCTCAACTGGGTACTTTTCTACAGTGAGGCGTCGCTTTTTTCGTCAGTATTTTCGAAATTCATCCCCTCTTTTCGATTGTCTAGCCTTAATTTAAACGCACGTCACTTCCGGTATGGCGATGGGTGCAACAGCAAAGACGTCACGTTTTTTTTTCACGTTCTTTTCCTCTTTTGCGGTACGGGTTCGAGCTTGCCTGGTTACTACCACTTTTTTTTTTGCTCAACACACACCTCCAAACACTCGGGCAACGCCAGGCATCCAGGCTAATCTCTCTATATAAATCTTAATTGTCGGTTTGTTTGTATGTATGTTTGTATGTATGTATGTCTCGCTAAAACTTTTGACACACGCAGCAAATCTTTACTAGATCGGTATCGTTTTCAAGCTCAATCTTTCGGACGACAAATATCGAAAAATTGGTCAAAAACATTAATTCCTTCACCTCCAACAGGATAGTTTTCTACAAGGAGGGGTCGGTTTTTGCGTTGCCATTTTTACAAGTCGTCGTCTTCTTTTCGACGTCCAGAACTTCCGGTCCCGTGATACAGACATCGGCTAAGACGTTTTTTAAAACTTTTTTCTCCTTCACGTTATAGGTTCGAGCCTGCCTGTCTGCCTGACTGCTACCACATTTGGTAAAATTTTACACACAGGCCCGTCTCACGTTCGTATATAACGAAATATTTTTTTGTAGATTTTGGTGTGCTAAAAACGAATCTTAAAACCATTTCCGTCGCAAAAAAAGTTTTCATGATATGAAGAAATGACTTTTTCGAAAAGTGGATGATCACTTTTCCATGTAAATTTAACTTAAAATGAATACACACTTTCTGGCCACCTGAAAGAGGGAGCATTTTAGTGTTTATTGACTAAAAGATTTCGATTTTTTTTGTTTCCATCTTTTAATAAAGACACGAGGAAATTAAAAAAATAAAGAAAAATCGGTATTTTTTACTTTAAGGTTCGTCTCACATTTGTATAGAAAAAAGTTTTTTCTTGTAGTTTTCGGTGTGCTTTGAAAGAATATGGTAACCGTTTCCGTCGCAAATTTACCGTTTGTATGGTATTAAGCCCTTAGCTCTGGGACTATTTTCTATTTCACAGCCCAACCTTCGTTTACGCTACACGCGAGCATAAAAGGCTGTTAAATGTGCACTCGCCTACCAAACAGCCTTGTCACAATGTAGTATTGTCGAAAATGTAAAATTAGACGAAAAACAAGTAGTTTTCCAAATATGAAGCCATGTAATTCTATGTTATCACGGCTGGCCATTTTTGTACGCGCAAGCGCGCGATGATATTAACCCCTGAACTCTGAGACTATTTTCCATTTCACAGCCTATCCTTCGTTTACGCTACGCGCGAGCATAAACGAAGGCTGTTAAATGTGCACTCGTGTACCAAACTGCCTTGTCACAGTGTAGTATTGGCGAACATTTAAAATTAGACGAGAAACAAGTAGTTTTCCGAATGTTAAACGATGTAATTCTATGTTATCACGGGTGGCCATTTTGTACGCGCAAGCGCGCGCACATGGCCTATGCTCGCGCGCCATGTTCCTTACTACACCACCTACACACACCCGGGCATACCCAGCGCCTTCAGGTCAGAATCGCCCAACATGTTCCCCATTCCATCCGAGACCATCAACCTACTACCAGAAGGTCTCAGTTGGTAGAACCGTCCATCGGCCAACACTTGGTCGATAAAAAGGATTGTGGTATTGCATTCTCTCCGGAGTGTTTTTTTGTTTTGCACCGAGGACGTACAAAGTTCCACCTGTCTATCCTCGAGACACTTGCCATCATTTCCAGCCCCCCTACTCTGTGCAAGCAGAGAAACCTCCGGCTTCAATTAGAATTATTTAGGTAGTCACAGTTTTTTTTAGTCTCCTCTCCGCTCTTATTCCATTCCACTGCATAATATATATATATATATATATATATATATATATATATATATATATATATATATATATATATATATATATATATATATATATATATATATATATATATATATATAATGGGTTAAGAAATTCCAACGAGGGAAAGATGTATATTTACATAAGGGGGTGGTCACCAACAATGTGTATTTTTTAACATTATTTTATTATTCCGTGTTTTGGTTTTTCATTGAAAATTATGTTTAGATCATTGTAATAATGCTTTTAAATGTGAGGCGTCGTCTTCAGAAAGTATTTAAAATGTTTAGAATATATTCAAAATGTGTTAAAAATGTAAAAGAACATTTTCGCAGTTCATTTGAAATGTTTCCGAGAAGTGGAAACATGTGTAAGTGATTCTACTTTTCATTCGTATGTCCAATTTTTATTATTGTTTCATTGGGCTGGACTGATGTCTTATGTTTCTCTCTCTCTCTCTCTCTCTGCTTGTGTTTCTATTCATCTTTCTTTGTTTTTTCTCATTTTTTCCTTTTTTACTCTTACTTGAGTGGAAGTGAGGGGCCTATTGGTACTTGGTCAACTGGGTGCATAAGGTATGATGTGTGTGTGTGTGTGTGTTTTCTTTTATTGGTTTGAAGAATGTATGTTCTGTTTTATAGTATTATAAAGTGGTAGGGGTGGGGGACCAGCTCCTCTGAAATAAGGGTAGGGATGTTTTCATTCAATTTTAATATTTATTTTTTGGATTCTTAGATTTTAGTATTGTGATTTTTCGTTTCAGTCTTAGAATGTTCGGGTATTCTTAATATTGTGTTTGTTTAGATAAAGAGCTGTATTTATAAATATATGTAGGGGATTTTATACTGTTTCTATTTATTTGTCTCCCCATGTGGGTATGGCCAGACCCAGGATCGGTTCTTAGTGTGGGGAAGATCTCGTTCCCCAGAGGAGAGAGGCCACTTGGAAGGGTATAGGTATTGGAAGAGGGATGATAGAAGGGATGATAGTTATCTCAATCATGAAGGATTTCTCCTCCACTGACTGAGGGGGGAGCGAGGTGTTGGAACAGATATTACACTATGGTTCTAGGTGTTTCTTAGTGTTGTTGGTTTCCAGGTTAAGTAGAGTTGGTATTGTTCAATGTGTTGTATTAGAGACAGGGGTGTTATGTATGTGTGTGGCTGTATGCGCGTGCGCATGTGTGTGTTTTAATGTGTCGGTTCTGATTTATGTGTGGGTGTGTATATGTATATGTACCTGCATACGAGTGTGCCTTGCATTTTATGTTTTTGTATGTTGATATTAAGCTCTGTTCAGTTCGGGAGTGAATCTTGTTATTAATTTTTTTTTCCTGTGTAAGTAAATAAAAATAATTGTCTATTTGGAAGATTGGCATTATTTTGAAGCTGTTTCCACTGCATGTGTGTACGTGTTTTGAAACATAGAGGTGTCTGTTATCTGCAACTTTGATGTTGCTCTTATGTAAGACCACTGTATATATATATATATATGTATATATATATATATATATATATAATTTTGGTCATTCAATAAATTTAAAAATTTATGACGTGAAATGTTTAAATTTCAAATCAAAAGATTTTTATTATTCTATGTAAGTGAAAGAGTATATTGTGTAGTTTCCGACGTGTAGGAGACGGGGAGTCTCGTCGTGGACGACGAAGCGTTTCACTGAAGAACCACGTCAACACACAGCGAACCAACAAACAATGACAGCCACGGCGCGAAGGTAATTAACAAAGCTCAGCTGACTGCACGAATAGAAACGGAACCCAACGGTCACTAACGGAACCCAACGGTCACTGTACTGATCGCCACGAACGTCAGAACCCGACTGCCTCGCACCTCCAATGGACCGATTTTTATTCTTCAAGATGGCCTAGCTAATTTGCATCCCCGCGAGATCTCGCACGATCCTGCGAGATTCCGTCTCTAATAAAAGCAGGCAGGCGCCATCTTGGAACTCTTTCTTCCGCTGCCCCGACCACAGGATCAGCCACCACCCCGCACGCCAGGCACACACGGACCCTCTTGCGCCGAGGGCTACGGTTAGTCTCACAGTAAGACATTTGAAATATTTTAACTCCTTATCCTATATGATTTCGATGTCTACCATCTCTTCAGAGGAGAAAATATTAGCAAATAATAATAATAGTTTACACCTTATTTGCTAAACCATTTCATTTTAACCATTTCACGTCATAAATTTTTAAATTTATTGAATGAATAAAATTTGATTTATTTGCTCTATCTTGTATATCGAGCAATTCTTATTTAGGTGGGATAGTACTTATAGAATATTACTGCCAATAATATTTTGTAAGAATTATAATTACAGGTTTCCATACCAGTTGATTGTTAGATAATTTTAGTCTGAAGTATATATATACATATATATATATATATATATATATATATATATATATATATATATATATATATATATATATATATGGAGAGAGAGAGAGAGAGAGAGAGATAGATAGATAGATAGATAAGAACATATGGTTCAGATACCGAAGAACCATTACAGACATTAGTAACACATCACACACAATCACACGACATTGATATGAACACCATTGGAGCACAATATAATATAAGCTCCGACCTTCTTCAGTTGTACCTTCTCCAACTCGAGCATCTTTCTGCTGAACTCAGGAATCATCTTTTTGCTGTCGAACTGAGGAATCTGCACGGAATTTAGAACGGAAGCATTTCTTTGATCCAGAGAGAGAGAGAGAGAGAGAGAGAGAGAGAGAGAGAGAGAGAGAGAGAGAGCATTCTAACCCGTGGATTAAATAAAAGGCTCCGCACAAAGAGAAATATGAAGAAGGTTGGTGGTTACAATCGGCCCAAACGTTCAAATTGTCAAAGCTGAAAAATATAAAATAGATGCTACATGTGTTTGCACAAAATGTTTTAAATTTACAAATCGAACACAAAGACACCAAAAATATGGTCAGTGATCAAGTTTCTGTGGCCATCCTCTGTTACCCTTAGAAAGACCTCTATTTATATTTCTCTATGTGTCACGTTTAAAATGCGACTCTGTTTGTTTTGATAATTTAACGGTTGAGACGAAAAATTTATTGTTTGCATTTTTGGATGTATATACGGCGTAATCACGTTTATACGCCGGTTCTCGTTAGATCACCGAAGTTAAGCAACAGCAATCCTGGTCAGTACCAGATGGGTGACCAATTTGAGAATTCCAGGCTGTGTACGTAGGAGAACGTCGAAAGCTCCCTGCAAAAGTTGCAAAAAAAAAAAAAATAAAAAATAAATAAATAAAAAATAAATAAATAAATAAAACAAACCGTAATGTCGTCATCTTCAACGGGAATATACATACGAGTGCAGAAACACGCTGGTTCTCCCAGACCCAAGAAGGCCAGACAGGGCAAATCCTCCGAAAAATCCTCAGAAACTCTTTAGCGTTACCAAGAAGACTAGACTTAGATGACCCCCTTTTTGACAGCACGAGCATGATCTACGTGCACTGGCTTCCCACTGGACAGACAGTCAACAAGGAATGATAAGGTTTTAAGGGACTTCAGAAAGAGAGTCGAAAGAGTCGAAAGAGGCCAGCACTATTCAAATCGAGTCAGCAGTATTTCCACCGGGACGATGCACAATCCACAACTCCATTCTTGCCACAGATTATTGAACCAAGATGGGCGTAAAGACAGTTCCTCACCCGCCCTATCGTTCAGGCCTTGTTCCCTGTGACTTTTGGTTATTCTCTAAGCTCAAGGAAAACCTTAGAGGCTGTTGTTATGAGACAGTTGAGGAGATGAAAAAGACTTTTTCGTATGGGCGCTTTTATTGATAGCACACACATGAAACTCTAATCCCCTTCGAAGTAATCTCCTCCGGCTGCAATTCACTTGTTGTACCTGATGGAAGTCCTCCTGTGTGAGCGTGTTAACGACCTTCGTCACAGCCTTTTTCATCTCCCCAAATGTCTCATAACGAAAGTCTCTAAGGTTTTCCTTGAGCTTAAGAGAATAATCAAAAGTCACAAGGAGCAAGGCTTGGACATTAAGGAGGATGAGGAACTGCTCGACTATCTCCCTGCTGTCATGACACCGTCTTTCTTTCTGATCTTCTCTGAGCAGTCTTGGGACAAACTTCGGGCAAATCTTCCACATCTTCAGTTCCTCGCGAATACTTGCGTGCACAGTTCCAGCACCAACACCAAAACGTGCACTGAATGTCTCTATAGACATACGGCAGGCCTTATCCATGAAATTCGTCATTTAACCAATCAAGTCTGGTGTTCTGACTACCTTACTCCTCCTACACTTCTGATCATCCCTCACAAACTCCCTGCCTTCTTTTAATCTCTTATGCCACTCAAAAACTGATGCTTTATTCATGCAAGATGGTCCAAAGGCAGTTTGAAGCATTCCATACATTTCTTTAGCATTTTTCCAAGTTTAAAACAGAATTTTATTACATATCCGTCTTCTAAAGTCTCCTCAAATTTATTATTATTGCATTTTTGAAATTCACCAGCTGTGACTTGTGGCCTTCGGGACAAGATCACAGTGTAATATCTGTTCTTCAGATGCTGCACTTCAATTTCTTGTTCTCTGTCAGTGGAGGAGAAATCCTTCACGACTGAGACACTTTTTATTTTTGTTCCTTTTCTCCACGTTAAAAAAACGACCCTGGTGTCTAACTCTGTCCCGTGGGGAGGCATTTTAAATAGAGACAATCGGGCTTTAATAGGGTGTATTCCAATTCCTGATGTCCCTGTCCATTTAAACGTGAACTCATAAAAATTGGTCAGTCATCTCATAAGATGTATAGATGTATAGCAATAACACACTGAATTTTCAAGCGTCTACGGCAATTTAAATGCCTGTATAAAAAGTCTGGATACTTATTGAAGACACCCCCTATCACATTCCGTATTCCCATTGCCCATTGAATGTTGGGAAACATTAATAAAACATTGGCAGTTTTCTGCAATATATTGAAAAGTTTCATCAGGCTTATTCTTTAATTTATTAAAACCTCGTCTGATTACTGCACACGTATTTGATACTAAACTCTGTGAAATGATTAGATATCTAGAACGTTTTGCGCCTTACGCTGACAATTTGAAGTTATCACAATGTTTATTAACTACGCTAGCGTAAGTAGTGCAGCCTTCGCCCCCTTCCTTTATGAAATTCATACATTTCCACCATTTGTGAATGTCAGACGTTTAAGGACTAAAGAATTTAGTTAATTACTTGTGAAACACGCGGAAATTCCACAGCACCATATTTTATATGTAATATTTTGTTCATTGGCATTCTGTTGAAGGTTAGCATGAATGGAGACCCCACAAAATTATTATAGCCCTTATGTTTAAGTATTTATTTAAATAACCTGGTTAATGTAGTGTCAGAATATACCCGGTTATTACGATTTATCTCCAATATCATTATAGGAGTCTAACATATTTCCATTGTATAAACACCCGACGCTGAAAAGATAGTACCTTTGGACCCTAGCCAGAAGACCAGAAGGTATATTTTAGTTTCATGTACGACCCCAAAGCGACATCATTTATTTATTTATTTTTTTTAAATTGCGTCTTCGGTGATCGGGAGATCCTATTTACTAAAAAAGTAGGATAGAAGACATACTAGGAACATTAAATTAGCGTATATCTATATACTAAGTTTATGTTCGTAGTATGTTATCACCTTCTATCCTCCTTTTTTAATAAATAGGATCTCCCGATTAAATAATTTATAATCGGGAAACCGTGACACATGTACGTACGTTAAAAGTGTTACAGGATTAAAATATATCTCGTAGGAGATGTCCTTTTCTCCTCCTTGCAACCTCTATCTCACAGAAGAGATGTTGCGAGTTTGTCTCTGATGTATCGTTATTTTGATGGAAAGTGTTCGACTGAGCTTCAATCTATGGTCCCCCCTCGCCAAACGTTCACAAGAAACACTCGTCTAGCTGTAAACACTATCAATAATTCCCCCCACTCTTTATC
Organism: Euprymna scolopes; assembly: GCF_053919585.1. Classification (NCBI taxonomy): domain Eukaryota; kingdom Metazoa; phylum Mollusca; class Cephalopoda; order Sepiida; family Sepiolidae; genus Euprymna; species Euprymna scolopes. The sequence goes on from NC_136526.1 coordinate 11,903,043, forward strand.
TGTGCCTAAACCTAAACGTAGATTCCATGAACAAAGCTTCTTTCTTAGAACTGCACGCCTGTGGAATTGTCTTCCGTTTTCCTGCTTTCCGGCTGACTACAATATGGTTGTGTTCAAGTCTAAAGTGAATAAGTTCTTGATGAGTCGTTCCATATAAGTTATCAAATTTACCGAATTTTCATTACTAATGATTACTATATTGTCCAATTTCTACTGTACACTCTTTAACCCTTATCCTTGAGTGGCCTCTGGGCCTTGATAATGTGGTGATGCCTATGTAAAAAAAAAAAATAGATACTACCGTGAAGGGTGTGAGTTCCACTTAGAGACGTTGATTCAATTTGAATAAAATAAAACTTAGAACTGCACGCCTGTGGAACTCTGTTCCGTCTGCCTGCTTCCCACCGGACTACAACTTGGATGTATTCAAGTCCAATGTTATCAAATTCCTAATGAACCTCCCCCTTAAGTAAACACTTCATAAAATCTCCACACTAACGGAATGTACTTGCAATAACCCTTATCCCTGAGTGGCTTCCGGGCCTTGATAAGTGGTGATCACTGTGTAAAAAAAAAAAAAATACCCATCAAGTGCGCTTGAACCAAATTACAAAGAAATATTAGAAAATAAACAAATATTTTACAGTGGGGAAAGAGGTGGCTGGTTACCTTTAATGCATCTAAGACCAAGCTCCTATCTCTACATCATAAACGCTCTGATCCCCATCTGGCATCAATTGAAATGGATTCCCTTTTCTCTTCCATACAACCTCTTTACCACGGAGGAGACGTTGCGAGTTTGTCCCCCACTAGGTTACGAAGTCTATTTTGAACTCTAGCAAGGCAGGATAAGGTCATTCTAGCCCAGATATGACAACAGTACTACACCCTTGGTTGTATTTGGCTCTTATGCAGGTAGAGAATTACATCACCAGTGAGATATCTACCGGAGCAGTAGAATTATCCCACCATTTTTCCAGCGACCTTAGCAATGGATTTGATGTACGTGTTCCATTTCAGATCAGGAGTCTGAACCAGAAGCTTGTCAAAACATGGAGCCTCCCCAAGACGAGCCATTCATTTCAATTGATGCTAGACAGAGTGTATTTATAGTGATTAATTATATTAGTATTTTGTACTGCATTATGAAAAAAGCTAACAGATCGGATAACAGATAGAGTCTTATATAGAGGAGCTTGGTCGCATGTAAAAAAATACGAGTAATAAGCGAAGTAAAGAGCAAACCGATATTGAATGACGATACGCAAACGAGTGTTCGGTCTTATTCAATATGGCGACAATACGAGACGAGACGATGCGATCGTTGCGCATGCGCACACGCGATGACTCCATCAATCTACCGACCGCTTGAAAGAAATGGACAATAAAGCAAAACTAAATAATGAAGGACAAAAAAAGGAAAGAAAAAGAGAAGAGGAACGTTTTGCGTAATTCTATTATGTAAGAACGTCTGATCCAACTTCAGATCTTTTTTTAGTCTTTTCATAGTATTTTTAGCAAACAAGATGAGAGATTTATATGATTCGCTCTTTGCATGTGTTTTTTAAATTTTTTTTTATATATATTTGTTTCTTTTTTTCGGTACTTGTACAGGTCGTTACCAATGGCCGACCATAATGGCTCGGTAAAATCTGAAAATGAATTACGACAAAAATGGAAGAGCACGATATGCTTCAATTTACTGATGCATAAAAACGGTGTCTTTTTTCTTTGGGGCGGCGAACTTTAAATTAAAATAAATCACAGAAAAATAGTTTTATTATACAAATATGTGGTTTATTCAACGAATCAATTGTGGGGATTTATGAATTGAATACAATGTCAGGTATATGATCCCGCATCTCGCACAAATATGGCGTAACCTATGGGTCCAATTCTCACAAAAGCTCTGCACATTAAATTAGGCTGTATTTCGGCAATGACGTGTCGAATGTTCTCTTCCAAGTGATCTATTGTGTCTGGTTCATCAGCGTAGACATGCAGCTTTATGTATTCCCAATGAAAATGATTTATTGAGGTTTAATCGTATTAAGGAGGTCGTTAGTTGGCATAACTATTATAAAACATTTTTGCTAGATTCCAAAATCCCAGATTTTATTCATTTTTAAAAATTAATCTTACCAATCACATTTAAAAAAAAATTCAGATCCGTTTCGTTTATAGATGAACAACCAACATCTGTATTCGTCGTTTTACACGCAATAGTTTTAAGTAGCAATTTCATCGTAAACAGTAGTTTAAATTAGAGCGCGGAACGATAAAATTCACTCTCCAGTACATCCAGATACACTTTAGTGTTGACTTGCAAGCCGACTTCGAAGATATGAGGTGGCAAGATGTGGCCCTCACTTGAAACCATACCAAAGACCATAACCGTTGCCCGAAACTGTGTTTTTATCACATTATGCACGTCCCTGTAATTCGTGGCAATCTAGCGATGCATTTTTAGGGTGCTGGAAATGGTCCTGTTGTCATAACTTGGATTGGTAGAGAGCATGAGTTGTACTGTGGCGCATCTCCGATCTCGCTCGGTGAACATTGTGTTACTGTCAGACATGAAAGACGGCTCCTATCGTTCTTGGAATTTGTACATAACTGGCCAACTAGTAGATGGTCTGTAACAAAAAAAAAAAAAAAATGAAAACTGGTTTTCATCAAGCGGAAATGGAATCGTGTTGACTTTTCTAAAGCGACAATTTAATCGTTCTACCCTGTATACAAAAGTCATTTATTGGCTGTAAATCTAATTGGGTTCTTTATGGAGTTGTGTTCATTGAGAATTTGTATAAGATGTGTGTATGTGTAAGTAGAGGGGAATTAGTCACCTGAAATTTGTGTGTGTGGAAGTTGAGGGAAATGTCTTACATACTGTGAAATGCATGTGCGTAGCGCACGTGTACTGAAGGTGTGTTCTTACAAGGGGGAAAAGCAGGAAAAAAGGCTATGAATTTTCTTGAATGTCTATTTTTATATTTGCTGATTGGGCGCGGAAAGAGAGAGATAAATTAAAAAAAAAATTTTTTTTTTTATTACATTTTCACCCCAAACAAGGCACATTGCCACTTTGATGTTGGGGGCTACTATTAGGGACACAGGCTACAGGGGTACTAGGTGGGGAGTTGGGCAGCAAGATGTCGGTTCACGTTACACTTGAACTTCTGCATGTCAGTACAGTTGGGGAAGCAGGAACCTGGCAGGGAGTTCCAAAGTCTAGCAGTTCTGGGGAAGAAACTACTGGAGTAGAAGGCTCTCTTACATATAGGGATCTCTACTGTGAAGGGGTGAGATTTTGCTGCTTGTCAGGTTTGTCGGGGGTATTTACGTAGAGGGGGTACAAGTGCTTGCAGCTCGTCGGAACATACACCGTTAAAGTACTTGTAGAGCAGGCAGAGGGATGCTACATTGCGTCACTGGGACAGAGGCTGAAGCTTGGATGACAGTTCAGAACCTATCAGGTTGGCGACTCTCTTTTGAACCTTGTCTAGGAGTGAGAGACTAGTAGCAGATGTACCAGCCCAAATATGACAACACTACTCCATACATGGGCGAATGGTGGCCTTATAGAGGTACAGGATACTTTCAGGAGTCAGTAGCTTTCTAGCATGGTAGTGAGAACCTACCTAATTAGGTCTAAAGCGCCCTCTATTAAAGGCATGTTTAAATAGTTAGAAAATGGTGGGGCATGCTACAAAGTAACATGGCTCCTTTTTTTTTGCCATCTCATTTTCCAGACATGTTTGTGATGTGAACAGGCACACAAGCGTAAATTAGATGGCCACGTTGAAAAAAGAGAGTCACTCTTTATTATTTGGATTCATTGGACTACTGTTCTCATCTTTAGTGTGATTTTCACAACGTTTAGGTCGATGTAACCTCCGATCTTCTTCAGGTGTATCTTGTCGAACTCGGGAATGTTTCTGTCGAACTCGGGAATTTGGACGGAATTTCGAGCGGAACCCTTTATTTACTTCATGGGGGTAGCGTGCTCTTGTTTCGTCAGCCATGACTGAATACAGGTCCTAATTTGCAATTGTATTTTTCAGTTGTCCACACTGAGGATTGACCTCTATCCAGTCATGGCTGACGGAACAAGAGCATGCTACCCCCGTGAAGTAAATAAATATCCAAATTCCCGAGTTTGACAGAAACATTCTCGAGTTCGACAAGATATACCTGAAGAAGGTCGGAGGTTACATCGACCGAAACGTTGTGAAAAATCATACTCAAGATGAGAACAGTAGTCCGACGAACCAAAATAATCCAAATAACCAATCCTCATCTCAAAAATTCAGAAACGTCAGTCACCCTTTCTTTAAGTGTTTTCGGCCACTCTTGGATATTTAAAAATATGTGAGATTGGAGAGAGAAATACATAGTTTAGAGAGAGGTTGTGGTTTATTCAGTTAATTATAAATTACGGTTGATTAAGACACACTAATGGGGGGGGACGTCCGTAAAATACGCTTAAATACGATATTTTAATTTGTCCAGATTTCGTATATATTATTATAGAGTTGTGTTCCGAGGAAAAAGTCTACGCACGAAATTTTTCTTTCATCATTACCGTGATGATCAGTGATGGTGAAAATTGGGTAAAAGTTAATTATTTAAGAGGGTGTCTCAACAAGAATTTGTTTACGTTGGTCTTGAAAGCTATCGTGTTATAATCAACTGGGAGGCAGCTCTACGTTATTGTTTTCTACAGACGAGCTGTTCTGGAGAGAAAGTCTGCGCATGAAATTTTCGTTTAGTATTAGGCACAGATAGAGAGTGAAGAAAATTGTTCATCGTTGTTGTAGCTAGGCGAGTGCTTGCTGCGAATGTTGGAAACTTGTAAAGGACAGGATGGCTTGCGTATATAATTGGCAATCCCATCCTCCATGTTGTAAGGTAGGTGAGTGAAGCAAAAGTCGCGTCATTCGTTGACATCTATGCTGATGACACGACCGTCTATGGCAACACGTCAAAGGTCGTAAATGACAGTTCTCTCTGATTCTCTCTCCTCTGATCTCGACCGTGTGGCACAGTGGGGGGAGAGGTGGCTGGTTACTTTTAATGCATCTAAAACCAAACTCCTATCTTTACATTATAAACGCTCTGATCCCCATCTGGCATCAATTGAAATGGATGGCTCTCGTCTTGGGGAAGTCCCATGTTTTGATAAGCTTCTGGGCTTGACCTTTACTCCTGACCTGAAATGGAACACGTACATCAAGTCTGTTGCCAAGGTCGCTGGAAAAATGGTAGGATCCTTCTACCGCTCCGGAAGATATCTCACTGCTGATGCAATTCTCTATCTATATAAAAGCCAAGTACGTCCAAGGATGGAGTACTGCTGCCACATCTGGGCAGGAGCTACTAAAAACAGCCTACTCTGCCTTGACAGAGTACAAAATAGGCTTCGTGGCTTAGTGGGGGATGCCCTTTTCTCTTCCCTGCTTCCTCTCTCCCACAGGAGAGACGTTGCAAGCCCGTCTTTATTTTATTGTTACTTCCATGGCAAATGCTCGTCTGAACGCCAATCCCTCGCCAATCTTTCACGATAAATACCCGTCTAGCTGAAACTACTGTCAAAAATTTTACCCACTCTTTATCTGTGCCAAAATCAAAATGTAGATTCCATGAACAAAGTATCTTTATTAGAAGTGCACACCTATGGAACTCTGTTCCGTCTGTCTGTCTCCCACCTGACTACAACCTGGATGTCTTCAAGTCCAACATAAACAAATTCCTGATGAACCGCCCCCTTAAGTAGACACTTTATCAAATCTCAACACTAACGTACTGTACATGCAAAAACACTTATCCTTGAGTGACTTCCGGGCCTTTATAAGTGGTGACCACCTTGTAAAAAAAAAGAAAGTAAACAGGAAGTATACCGATATACGATAACAAATAAAGATATAATTATTTTCATTTAATTACAAATCAAGGTTGTAAGAGTTTGTATCGAAAGATTAATAAGTAACGTTACTTGCGTTTAGGCCTCAATATCCTTTGAGAGTTCGAACGCGGCCTGGCTGTCGCCAGAACCGCGAAGTTGTTGCCGTCACATCTGCATTGTCCTCTAGAGAAAAGAGGAAGAAAGATAAAACAAGGCCGATAGCCATTAGTCGCGTGCTCTCGTGTAATGAATGAATGCGTGAATGTAGGATTGACATGCAATTCTTAAAGATAAACTAAAATGACCGAAAAATTGGGCTGAAATGACTTAAATAAATAAGAAGTAAATGACTTAGAATGACTTTAATGAACTTAAGGATGAATTGAATGACCTTAAGAAAGTGGGGGATCATTTTACATTAAATTAATATAGAAAAGTGATACACCACTTTATATCACAATAAGTACAGCACGTAGTAAGAATAGATACTACACTTTGATCTTGGCCAAAAGGCTAAGAAAAGGGTATTTATTTGCTCCCCCACTGAGCAAATTAGGCACAAGGCCGATTTTTAATGTGAGGAGTAAAAGGGAAATGGAGACCAGCTCCCCGGGAAGTAGGAGAGCGTGATAGTGGCAATTGGTATGAAGGGTTGCCCCTACATTGTCCAAGGTCTTATATGTGGGGCTGCCCACACATATGGTCTTTGCTTGCAGTCTCTGCCAGAACAAATACTACACATTGATCTTGGCCAAAAGGCCAAGAAACGCGGTATTTATTTGCTCCCCCACCGAGCAAATTAGGCACAAGGCCGATTTTTAATGTGAGCAGTGAAGGGAAAATGGGGACCAACTCCCTGCGGAATAGCGGAGGTGGATAGTGACAATTGGTATGAAGGGTTTCCCCTACATTGCCCAAGGTCTTATATGTGGGGCTGCCCCCACATATGGTCTTGAATATGGACCAATTCGCTTCACTACAGAAAGAGATGTTTTCACATTTTCTTTTCTTAAAATATAAAAAATCTGCTTGTAAGTCATTTTGGACTGCAATTCGGTTTTTTATATTCTTGCCAAGATGCGGTCTTACCATTTTTAGGATTATTTTTTTCACTTATTATTATATGCTATGATAACAATGATCTGCAAAATAGAAATTTTCAATTAAAATTAACAAGAATTCATGGAAAAATATTGAAAAATCGATTTCTTCCTTCTTTCACTCTTGGCCCATTATATTTGCTCATGATTGTATACAATCTCATGAAGAATTCTTGTTAAAATTATTTATTACAAAAAACGGAAATCCATAATAATTAAACGACAGTCACTCGGATGTAAGCGTGACACACGAAATAAATTATACACGTGCTATCTTATTAATATATAGATAAATAATATAGATTATATAAAACCGATTTATTTAATTTACATTTAATTTAATTTATTTTAAATTTTTATATGATTTTTTTTAAATTTTCTACCTCGCAACGCCTGGTATGTATAGCCAGTATTTTATATTTATAGATGTGTCCGCGAATCCCTACATGAGGCTCTGGTAGTCAGTAAGTTAGTAGGTCGATCCGTTTGTTTGTCACGTTTCCATTTGGTCTGTCTGTCACCATTGGGTTTTTAATAACGTCTAAATTGGACGCCTCTTAGAGATAGCCGTTTTTCCTCCTGTGTCTCCTACGCGAAAATGTCTAAGTCGTTGCAGACAGCAAATGTTGCCTCCTCTGCCGGTTTTTCTTAGTTAGGAAAAGAATGGCTGCCAGCTATTTACGTCTTCGCTAGAAATGTTCAAATGTCAAATGTCTACCGAGTTAAGACGTCTGTCTCCTCATCATTATATGAATCCGAAGATTCTATTGTTGACTTTTCCCATATATTTTTTTTTAGATACTTGTGTGGAATTTGAACCAGACGTAACTCGCCGTCCGTTCGGCTTTTCTCGGAACGTGACGTCATGCGCTTTTTTTTTTTTTTTTTTTTTACACAGTGATCACCACTTATCAAGGCCCGGAAGCCACTCAGGGATAAGGGCTATTGCAAGTACATTACGTTAGTGAGGAGATTTGCTGAAGTGTTTACTTAAGGGGGCGGTTCATTAGGAATTTGTTAACATTGGACTTGAAGACATCCAAGTTGTAGTCCGGAGTTCTACAGGCGTGCAGTTCTAAGAAAGAAGCTTTGTTCATGGAATCCGCGTTTTGATTTAGGCACAGATATAGAGTGGGGGAAATTTTTCACAGTGGATTCAGCTAGACGGGTGTTTTTCGTGAAAGATTGGCGAGGGGGGACCAGAGATTGGAGTTCATACGAGCACCTGCCATGGAAATAACGATAAAACAAGGACAGGCTCGCAACGTCTCTTCTGTGGGAGAGAGGTTGCAGGGTAGAGAAAAGGGCATCCCCCACTAAGCCACGAAGTCTATTTTGTACTCTGTCAAGGCAGGATAGGCTGTTTTTAGCAGCTCCTGCCCAGATATGGCAACAGTATTCCATCCTTGGACGTACTTGGCTTTTATATAGATAGAGAATTGCATCAGTAGTGAGATATCTTCTGGAGCGTGAGAATGCACGAATGTTCATAAAAAAAAGAATTAAAAGCCAAACTTCATGGAATAAAAATAGGAGGCATTTCTTTTGGAACACCTCCTGTATATTTGTAATTAATATTATTTTATCAGAAAGTTTGATTGAAATATTTTGGTTGATATAAAGCAATGTTCACTGAAAGAATGTCTTTTTATTTGTTTTTTTTTCATTTACGACTAAGCAAAATTTTGTTAATTTTTTTATCCCAAAAATTACAAAAGGGAGCCATTAAGTCAACTGAGAAAATAAATTCTACCACCTGCAACAATTTGGTCAATAATATGCGAACCCCCCCCCGAATAAAAGCAGTTATAAAGGCAAAAGAAGGACATGCCAAATATTAATTGTTGTTAAAATAGATTTATTAATGTTTACTTCACTATTCTTCACTTTTAAATATATATGTTTGAATTATAATTTCGATTTTTCATTGGTGCTCCATAATTTTGACCAAGGCTGTATGTTTGTTCCTGTTTGATATTTATGAGTTTCTCTCATTCTTTAATAGATTTGTGGCCCTGTCGGTGGGGCATTAGAATACGCCGACTGCCCCCCCCCTGCAGAGGGTAAAAGTCCCTCAATGGGGGTCCTGGATATGACCTTAAACTATATCCAGTGGTGAGGCCCCAGCTTGTGGGCTTTGGGGAGTGTGGAGCCACCCTTTAATTACCATTGCTCCCAGGTCCACTCTGACCCGGAGTGGTAGTACCTGTTAGGGTCCCAACTATGGGTTAAATAGAAACCGACGTGAAAACAACAAATATATTCTATTAAAAATTTTTTTTCTTCAAAATCTTTGGATTCGGCATTAAATAACCCGAAAAGGGTTGATATGCCGTAAAGCAAAAACAACCAACCAACCACTCAATAGATTTGTCAATATCTTCAAGTGAATCACTTTATCCTTATTGGATGTCCAACTCTGTACAAATATTAGATGCTTAAACATGTCTACCTTAAGGTCTGTAAGTTTGAAGCGTTTTTTATTTATTTTTTTAAATTTTATATAGAAGTTACCAATGATCAAGATCCAAAGGCCACTCAAGGATAAGTGTTATTGCTAACCTTTAAATATATAAGTTTGAATCATAATTTCGACTTTTCATTGGCGCTCCATAATTTTGACGATGGCTGTATATTTTCGCAAATGTAAAAATACATTTCTCAGTGTGAATTATAGATTTTAGTTTGGCTGGTAGTTTATAATCAATAAATATTTATCATTTCATCTATAATATAAAAGCGAAAATGTATGTGTGTGTGCATTTTTTGTATGCCCGCCAAAGGCTTTGGGGGGGGGGGGCGGCGCTCATTCTTACAACTTTTTATATACTCCCTAGATTATAATATCTCCGATTTATGAAACGAGGTCGCGTCTATCTTTTATTTCAGCGACTTTTATGTGTGAAAAAATTAATTTCCAGCAAAGAATCAAATGACCGCTCAGATCAAGAAGGGAGCAATGCCCTTACCTTAGATTGCGAAAGAATTGCCCCCTTCCGCGACGTAACCGTCTTGTAGTATCTTCGCCAGACGAAAGTGGAAAAGATTTACTTACAATCGCCGGCAACTGAATCAGTTTGTTGTGAAGAAAAAAAAAAGAGAGAAAAGACAAGGGAATCTCCCCTCTTATATAATGGAAGGATCAGATGATTAACTATCACGTGATCCGGAGCACAAAATAAAACTTTAAAAGGGTGAATAACAACAACAATTCTTCTTGGTTAGTATTCAAGGTAAGTGCACGCCGATCCTTCTCTTCTCGAGCAATCATTAATCCTTTTTTTCACATATGTTACAAAATTCGCGCCATAATTTCATTTCTCTATGGCGTGAAAACCACATTGACGTTTGTTTAACCACCCGCTTTTTGAAACGTTTAATTTCGCTTTACAACTTTTTTATACTCCTTATAATTATATCTCCGATTTACGAAACGAGGTCGCGGCTATCTTTTATTTGAGTGACTTTTATTTGATAAAATTCCCGCTATTCTGCCTTTTCGCGTGTTTGTTCGTGTTTTTCGTATAAAATTAGGACATGCTTAATATTAATTGCTGTTAAAATAGATTTATTAGAATTAGTTGCCGTTCATAATACTTGTTTATTTCTTATTTTTATTTTATTTTCTCCTTTACAGTCTTACACTATGCTTATATGATTGTCAGTCTAAATCCTTCATTTCAACGGCTTACACGTGTTTCGTAACATTTCAACGGCTTACACGTGTTTTACAGTCTTACACGTGTTTCGCAACATATAACAAAAATATTGGATTCTGTTTACTTTTCAGAAATGATAAAATATTAACCTTTAAATATATAAGTTTGAATCATAATTTCGATTTTTCATTAGTGTTCTATAAGTTTGACTATGCTTATATGATTGTCAGTCTAAATCCTTCATTTCAACGGCTAGCATAATTGGTGTCCTAAAAGTACACTTTAACCATAGAACGATGGGTGCTGGCAACCTTCAGGCGGTCCTTCCTGTAAATTACACGGATTAAAAAAAATTCTTTTAGTTTCGAATGTCGACCGATAGTGTGTAAGGTTAAATCGGTTCATTTCAACTACTAGCATAATTAAGGGCGATAAAGATACACTTGGTCAATAATGTTGACTTTAGAACGATGAGTGCCGTAAATATTTATATAACCCCATTTGTGATTAAATCAATGCTAACAAAACGGTTATAAGTTAATAACATATTGATTTACACGAATTGCGTTGTTAGACAAAACCAGATATAATGTCGGGCTAAATCCGTTCATTTTAACTGCTAGAACAATTAAGGACACTAAACACATACTTACTTCATAGATGAAAAAAAAAAGATTTGCATTCGATTTCACCTTAGGACGATGGATGCCGACATCCTTTATGTGGCTCTACCGATGAATTACACAATTAAAAAAAAATTCTTTCATTTCTTGATTGTAGACGGATATGGTGTACAACTAAATCCGTTCAGTTCAACTGTTAGTATGATTGAGTATACTTACTTCATATAAAAAAACAACGCATTTTCACCCTAAAACGATGGGTGTTGGCAAGCGGGTTTGTCGGGGATATGTACGTCCAGGGGACACAAGTGCAACGAGTTCATCAGAGCGCATTCCATTTAAATACTTGTAAAACAGACACAGGAAGGCAACATTGTGGTGATAGGACAGGGATTGAAGCTTAGTTGACTGAGCGGGACGTATTAGATTGGAGAGTCTTTGTTTTTTGGACCCTGTCCAAGAGGGAAACACTAGCGGTAGATGCACCCGCCCAGATGTGGCAACAATACCCCATAGCATGGGCGAATGGTGGCTTCGTAGAGGTACAGGATACTTTCAGGTGTGAATAATCTTCTAGCACGATAGAGGGAACCCACGTTCTTTGCAGCAGCCTTTGCAATGCTCTCAATGTATTTGTATCAGTTCATATTGGCCCATGAATGTTAAGTCGGGTGGTTTGAAGGAAGAATTCTCAGGTAAGGTGTTATTTGTCATGGATATCGGTGGTTGGAGAGTCTTCTTGCAATTATCAAAGGAGAGCAGCTTAGTCTTACTAGCATTAAATGTTACCATCCATTTTTTATTTTCTTTACATAGAAGTCACCACTTATCAAGGCCCAGAAGCCACTCGAGGATAAGGGGTATAGAGTATACCGTAGTCAATGCGATAATATCGTAGTAATTGTTGGTAGTGGAAATTTGGTAAATTGGATTACTTAATCACTTGGTAGTGGAAATTTGGATTACTTTATCACTTGGTAGTGGAATTACTTAATCACTTACTTAATTACTTAAACTGGATTACTTAATCACTTGGTAGTGAAAATTTGGTAAATTGGATTACTTTATCACTTGGTAGAGGAATTACTTAATCACTTACTTAATTAACTAAATTTGGATTACTTAATCACTTGGTAGTGGAAATTTGGTAAATTGGATTACTTATTTCATACTAGCATTTCAGCCCGGCGTTACCCGGATGTTTGGAGGTGTATGTTAAGCAAAAAAAAAAAAAAAAAAGCAGTCAATTTTTTAAAACTTTGACTCCTATTATGACCCCTTAACATTGATTGTTTTAGGCTCAAATAAAGTTATTAAGTTAGATCCATGTCCAAGGAACCTATATCTAAAATTTCAAGTCTTAAGACCCAAAGTTGTCGGAGGAGTTTAGTAGAGTTCTCAAAGGTCAAATTGTTGAACTTTGACCCCTTAACAGCCAAATTTCTGGCCGAAAACGGATTACAAAAAATTTCCCAAATCTCAGTACGCTGTATATCAAATTTCGAGTCTTTAGATTTAAAATTGACAGAGTTATTGCATAGGGAAATGTACACAGACACACACGCACAGACAGACAAATACGTTCACATTTATAGATATATAGATATTTATATATATATAAAAAATTGCATTCGCTATCCACCTTAGAACGATGGATACTGACAACCTTAATGCGGCCCTTCCGATTTATTACACGATTAAAAAAAATAACTTCTTCATTGTAGCCGGATATGGTGTACGACTAAATCCGTTCATTTAAACTGTTATCATAATTGTGGTTCTAAAAGTATACTTGCCTCATATAAAAACAAAATACATTCGCCTTTCACCCTAGATCGATGGGTGTTGGCAAGCGAGTTTGTCGAGTGTATGTACGTCGAAGGGACAAAAGTGCAAAGAGTCCATCGGAGCACATTCCATTAAAATATCATATTTGTGGGGTGTTAAACAAACATCTTCTATAATATAAATCTCATCTGTCTGTTTAAATGTATGTATACATGTATGTTTGTTTGTATGTCTCGCAAAAACTTTCGACAGAAGCGACGGATTTTCACGAGATCGGTATCGTTTTGAAGCCCGAGACTTCGGACGACAAATATCGAAAGATTGACCAAAAACATTTATTCCTTCACCCTAGACTCGACTGTTTTGTACAAGGAGGGGGTCGATTTTTTTCGCCGACATTTTAGCAAGTCACCGTCACCGTTGGATTGACTTCAGTTAATTTCAACGGTTTTCACTTCCGGTCGCGTCATGGAGACATCGACTAAGATGTAAGATTTTCTTTCACTTATTTTCTGCCTTCGCGTCACGGGTTCGAGCCTGCCTGCCTACTACCACTTTTTTTTTTTGCTCAGCACACATTTCCAAACACCCGGGCGACGCCGGACACCCAGCCTAGTATCCTTATATATACGAATCATTTGATTTCTTTGTGTGGTGATATTAATTGGCCATTTTCTTGGGATATTTGGAGTCAAAAGTATTCAGCCACAGCTCTCGATCCTTTGAAGAATTAAAACGAACTATTCGTTCTTAAATTGCTGCTATTCCACCCGAAGTGATCCATTGAAAACTTTCGTGAAGGTCTACAATTGTGTTAGTAATGATGAGAAACATTTGTCCGATTTAGCATTTAAGACTGCGCGAAATGAAATGGTATTCTGAGTACATTTAACAAATAAATATATCTTTTCTTTATTCAATTGTTACTATTTTTTTAACCAACAAATGTGTCAGGTCATTTGGGAACACCCTGTGCAACCAGTTTAATGTTTGACAAATGATGGGTTTCGATGCGTGACGTAAACATTTATGGTCCTGCCTAAGAGTGAATTTACACTAACGACAGAATCAAGAATATAATAAATTCAACACCACGTGATACTTTTCACAAAAAAAGAGGTTAAATGTTTGGACCGTAATGATATTTGTGCCCTATAAAATGATCTGAATTGTAATTATCCTCGAAAACAAAGAAAGGCTTACATTTCAGGTCGGGAAGTTAGAATTGCATAATAAAAAAGAACAATTAAATATTTTAAATATTTACATTTCAGGTTGATGTCTTTATAAGACAGTTCATCATCAAATGGTTGACGCCTGTGTGTGTCTCTCTCTCTTTCTCTCTCTTTTGGCATTCATGAATTCATTGTTGCTCATCATTTTTGATGTTGCCCAGGCATTCAGACTGTCAACGTATGTTTCTCGTTGTCATCCTCTGCTTCTTCTACCCATGATCTTTCCCATCAAACTAATGTTTTATTCCGCTTTTTCTGTAGACATGGTCACGTGTCACATTTGTTTTTTCGTACTGTTCTTATTAAAGACCTTTCTGTGTTTGCCATTTCTAATACCTCCTGGTTTGTTTCCTTTTCTGTCCAGGATATCTTCAAAATTCTCCCCAGGAACCAAGTTTCAGTTGCCTCTAGTCTTTTCCTCGTGATGTTGGTGATTGTCCAACATTCACAATCGTATAATAGAACAGACCATACATACGGAGTATTCTGAATTTGGTGTCTATTTTAATGTTTCTGTTGGTCACGATTGATGACAATCTCTTGAAGGTGACTTTGGGTGTCGAATATGCGACTTTGTATTTCAGTCGTGTACCTTCCATCAGATGTGATCCAGTATCCCAGATATTTGAATTTATCAACTTGTTTAACTCGTACATTGCGACATTGTAGTTTGCATGTTGGAGTTTGGGTGTTCTTGGATTCTGTCATGCTTACCATTTTTGAGATGTTTAAAGCAAATCCTTTACTTTCACTTGCTTCCACCACAGGATTAAGCATGTGTTGGAGGGTCTCTTCGGATTCTGCTATTAATACAGTGTCGTCTGCATACCTAAGATGTTGTGTCCACCCAAACTTTTACCTTTATTGTTCTCAATTTCTCTCAGTATGTTTTCGATATAGAGATAAAATTTAGTGACAAAACACTCTTGGAGGATTCCTCCTCTTATTAATATTTCCTCGCTGTGCTCTTCATCTGTCTGACTGTCGCCGTTTGCCTCCAATAGAGGTTGCTCACAATTATATATATGAGCACGTTTATATAACAATAAACAAGTACGGGATGTGAGCACGTTTATATAACAATAAACAAGTATTATCAGCTCTTTTTATTGAGCACTATCTAACAACCTCGTTGAATTCACTAGTCCATTACTTTTGAATAAAAAAACCCCGAGTATATATATATATATATATATATATATATATATATATATATATATATATATATATATATATAGAATAAAAATTACAATTAAATTTACCAAAATGATCCAAGATGGTAAAATTAAAGTATATCAAAAATATTAAAGAATTAATATTTATAAAATTATCTCAGCCAGATGTAAAAGCTCGATAAAACCAAATAGGAAATAGAGCTTATAATATGAGCAAACAGTTAATAAAATAGGTTAAAAAACACTTTGAAATGAGTTAAAAACATATATATATATATATATACTCGGGTTTTTTTTAATTCAAAAGTAATGGACTAGTGAATTCAACGAGGTTGTTAGATAGTGCTCAATAAAAAGAGCTGATAATACTTGTTTATTGTTATATAAACGTGCTCACATCCCGCTGCTACAAACAGCCACTTGTTTCAATCAAACAACAGATATCGTCAGGCAGCGACTTGACTATTCAAATGTTCAATGAATAACCTAGAATAATAAGATTATTCATTGAACATTTGAATAGTCAAGTCGCTGCCTGATGATATCTGTTGTTTGATTGAAACAAGTGGCTGTTTGCAGCAGCGGGATGTGAGCACGTTTATATAACAATAAACAAGTATATATATATATATATATATATATATATATATATATATATATATATATATATATATATATATATATAAAGTTTTAAATAAAATACGCGGAAGTTTTTCTAGAGCTATTTTGGCTATGATCTCGCCATGAAGAAAATCGATAGCGTAACAAAATAAAATTATCTCGAAAGTTTAAAGAGTTCTAATGGGGAACTATTGTTTTTTACACGGTGGTCACCACTTATCAAGGCCCGGAAGCCACTCAGCGATAAGGGTTATTGCAAGTACAGTACGTTAATGTGGAGATTTAATCAAGTGTCTACTAAAGGGGGGCGGTTCTTCAGGAATTTGTTTACGTTGGACTTGAAGACATCCAGGTTGTAGTCAGATGGGAAGCAGGCAGACGGAAAAGAGTTCCACAGGCGTGCAGTTCTTTGTTCATGGAATCTACGTTTTGATTTAGGCACAGGTAAAGAGTGGGGAAAACTTTTGACAGTGAATTCAGCTAGACGGGTATTTATCGTGAAAGATTGGCGAGGCTGGACCAGAGATTGGAGTTCAGACGAGCACCTGCCATCGAAATAACGATAAAACAAAGATAGGCTCGCAACGTCTCTTCTATGGGAGAGACGTTGCAGGAAAGAAAAAAGGGCATCCCCCACTAAGCCACGAAGTCTATTTTGTACTCTGTCAAGGCAGGGTAGGTTGTTTTTAGCAGCTCCTGTCCAGATGTAGTAGCAGTACTCCATCCTTGGACGTACTTGGCTTTTATATAGATAGAGAATTGCATAAGTAGTGAGATATCTTCTGGAGCGGTAGAAGGATCACACCATCTTTCCAGCGACCTTGTCAACAGACTTGGTGTACGTGTTCTATTTCAGATCCGGAGTAAAGGTCAAGTCCCGAAGCTTGTCAAAACATGGGTCTTCTCCTCGATGAGAGCCATCCATTTCAATTGATGACGGATGGGGATCAGAGCGTTGATGATGTAAAGATAGGAGTTTGGTTTTAGATGCATTAAAGGTAACCAGCCACGTCTTCCCCCACTGAACCACGCGCTCGAGATCAGAGGAGAGAGAATCAGAGAGAACTTTGTCATTTACAGCCTTTTGGGAAACTATTGAATGGACCATTAGTTCCCCATTAGAACTCTTTAAACTTTCGAGATAATATTATTTTGTTACGCTCCTCCAGACCAGATGATAGCCGAAAGAGCTCTAGAGAAACCTACGCGCATTTTATTTAAAGATTTATACAAATTGTGTATCTCCAAACATATTATATATATATATATATATATATATATATATATATATATATATATGGTTGTTGAGCTGGATTAAATCCGATGATATGAAATAAAATGGAGGTGGAAGGACCTGGATACTCAACGTTTCGCCCGATTTATGCGGGCTTCTTCAAGAGGGATGGTCATTGACGAGAGAGTCGGAGGATTGGGGCTATATATAATGATGGGGGAGAGCAGCGTGTTTTCCTTATGTAATCTATCACCGCTATATTTCCAAACACAATTTTTAATCTCTACGATATTTTAACTTTTAGACGTAATCCACCACACTAGTTTACTCTAATTAGTTATTCTCTCATAAAATGTATATACATGTATATATGACATCTAATTTACATAAGGAAAACACGCTGCTCTCCCCCATCATTATATATAGCCCCAATCCTCCGACTCTCTCGTCAATGACTATCCCTCTTGAAGAAGCCCGCATAAATCGGGCGAAACGTTGAGTATCCAGGTCCTTCCACCTCAATTTTATTTCATATATATATATATATATATATATATATATAAATATATATATATATATATATATATATATATATATATATATTTATATATATATAGATATAGACAAAAGATTTTGAAACATCAGCTGGAAATATTTACTGATTTAAAACCACCTGAACAGTGAGAATTATATATATATATATATATTTTCTCTCACTGGTTTTCCAAGTGAAATCAATTTCCCTCTTTCCTCATTCGATTTTTAGCTTTTGATTTATCATTCTGACGTTTCCTCTTAGAGGGTCAGACGATAAGGCCTTAAGGAAAATTTTAACAATTCCACCTGCCCGTTTTTTTTTGTTTCTTTGATCTTTTAATTTAAATTAAATTATGTTTCCTCTGAAATTGTAACGTGCATCCAGGAGATAAGCGCCCGCGTGTTTGCGTGTTGTGTGGGTACGTGGGAGAGACGGATGAGGGGAAAAAGACTTACCTCGAGACCAGCTCAGCGTTACCGACCAAAAATAGAAAAGAAAGACCAAGATGGCGACCGCCGTCTTTTGTAAAGTATGATGTCTCGCAAAGTCACACGAATTCTCGGAATATGCAAATTTAGCCGGCCTAGAACGACGATAAAAGCGGGTGAGGGGAAAGACGTGGGGGAGTGACGATTGAGTTGGCTGGGGAATCGTGTGGCTGTTGCTTCTTGTGCCGTGTTGAGGATATCTTACCGTGTTAAAGAGAGAGTCGGGCGCCATCTTGAATTTTTCCTTACACTTTTTCCTTACAGAAATTTCTCCTTCCATTTTGCTGTACCAAGAATTTACTTATATATATATATATATATATATATATATATATATATATGTATATATATACATATATATACATATATATATCTCTATATATATACATATATATATATATATATATATATATATATATATATATATATATATATATATACGGATTTTCAAAAAGGTTTCATACAGTATGTTACTCATCCATATGAAACTGACCTTCCTAAGAGATACATAGATAACAAGAACTTGATTATATCACCAGCTGATAAAGGTGGTGGTATAGTATTACTGGAAAAAGATGAATACCTGGAAAAAGTTTCCACATTGTTGGCAGACAACAACACTTACACCAAAACTGATTTAAAGACATTAAATTGAAGTATTGAGAATTTCAACCAATCTTATAAAAAACTTATAAAAAACAATAAAACTTGGATGTCATACATTGAATACCACCCCAATGTTCCGTCACTATATGGCCTCCCCAAAACTCACAAACCAGATATCCTTATGCGCCCTATAATATCCGGCATCGGTAGTGTAACACACAAAATTGCACGTGCCATATCCAACGTTTTGACGCGACTACGGGGCACTATCAGCACCTCCCACATAAAGAACTCTGGAGATTTACTGAACAAAATAAAAAACATTAACGTGCAAAACAAAACTATACACAGCTTAGATATAACATCATTATATACTAATGTCCCCATTAAAAAATGCTTGAATTTACTCCTTAAACATTTAAAAAAATCTAACATTAGCTTACCTTTTCCTCCCGACACTATTATAAAAATCATTAGACTTATAACTAACATGACTTATTTTCACTTCAATAACAATTTATACAAACAAAATTTTGGTCTTCATATGGGTAACCCTCTTAGTGGAGTATTAGCTTGCTTTTTCTTAGAATTCCTAGAATCTGGTCCTTTCAAATTCAGATTACCTCCAAACACAGAGTATTTCAGATACATTGACGACATTTTAATTTTTCTTCCTGAAAATACGCGCATAAATATCATTAGAGACAAATTAGACTCAGTCGAACCTTCCATAAAGTTTACCTATGAACAATAAAACAATACCTCATTACCTTTTCTAGACATACTTATTATAAAATCCAATAATAAACTATCCTTCAAAGTTCACCGCAAAACTACACACAAAAACGATTACATACATTTCTACTCACACCATAATAATAAAATAAAAACAGGGATGATAATTGGTTTCTTCTTACGCGCTTTCAGAATTTGCAGTCCTGAATATCTGGACGAAGAATTCAAATGCCTCACAAACATTTTGAAAACCTTGCAATATCCGACATATTTCATATTGAATGCTAAGTGAAAAGCCACACAAATATTTTCAAGAATAAATAATAATAAAAATCATACACACCAGACCTTTCTCTCATAAACAGACACCTTCTTTTACCTACACACACCAATAATACAATAATCTATAACACACTAAACAAACTAAAAATTCCTATCGTACAAACCACATCACTAACCATAAAACATATATTAAAAACTACGGAACATCTCCATAACAAACCAGTTTCCAATGGAGGTATATTCACTATTCCTTGCCATAACTGCCATCATAAATACGTTGGTGAAACTCAGCGTAAATTGGAAAAAAGGCTCAGCGAACATAAAAGAGATATAAAAATAGCAATTCTCTAAGTGCATTATTCTCTCATTCATTGCAGCATAATCACACCTTTTACTTTAAACAAGCAAAAGTAGTTAAATTTATTTCAAATAAACCGCGCCGGAGACTTCTTGAATCTGCGCTTATCGCAATTTCAAGCACAATTAAACAACGTGCAGATTTCTATAACATAGCGCCATTAATAAGTAAACTTTTATTAAAAGAACATTATTTAACTGTAGACACAGGTTAACCTTCTCACACCATTCAAACACCCCCTGTAATAATTAACACATAATCTCAATCAATAAATTACATAAAAAACACTCATTTCATTTCTGTTACAAACCTATATTTGAATTTCAACAGATATATCTTTTTTCCAGTAAGAATATTAACTGCGTTCATATTTTTTTAAATTACATTAACGACTATATGACGTCACTAAAATTTCCCTCTCTTTAACAGCGCCAACCCTCCCCCCTCCTTTTTGAATTTCCAACGTCTTTTTCCGTGTTTCTGAAATAGAACTGCATCACACTGTGCACGTGAAACATTTTCAAATATTTTGTACTGGTAGTTTTTGTTTCTTAATCTCATTCATCCAGAGGAAGTCTCGAAATAAAGACGAAACGTTGATGAACACATAATACGGTTTGTTCCTTTTTATTTCTCTCTCTCTCTCTCTCTCTCTCTATATATATATATATATATATATATATCGTGAATATATATATATATATATATATATATCGTGAAATTATAGGAAATGCAGTGTTTACCTGATATAAGGCAATGGTAAATTTCAATCTAATATAAATACTAAGTATTTATATTAGATTGAAATACTAAGTATTTATATATAGATATTTTAATTCCAAACGAATAAAAAGCTCAATACACAAATAATAGAGAGTAGAGCTTATCATAAAAGAAAAGAAATTAAAACTTTAAATTGAAATTTACAATTATATTTATCGTTCGACTGAAAACTCCAGAAAAAAGTCCTTATTCCGCTATTCTGCTATTGTTGCTATTCTCCTCATCTGAGGACAGAAAGAAATCAGCAAATTATATTTGTAGCAATACTAGAATTCGCTAGTTATGCCATTAAATGAAACCGCAATTTAATAAGGTCATAAATTGCAAAATGTAAATGCCCTTTAAAAAAAAAGTAGATGCAGAAAAATACAAATAAAAACCCGGAATAAACTTGCAGCTTGCATGGAGACGCTTTTCTAAGGTAATTGTTGTGTAACAGTGGGAATATATATATATATATATATATATATATATATATATATATATATATATATATATATATATACTTATCAAGTGTTTCCTTTTCAGATAAAATATGTTCTTTAACTCCTTTTCAAAGTGTTTTTTTTAACATGTTTTATAAACTGTTTGCTCATATATATATATATATATATATATATATATATATATATATATATATATATATATATATATATATATGGCGATTAAGCTACACTGAATATTCTGCGTTTCATCCACTATAGGATTCATCAGGCTTATGCGCGAATTCTGTGGTTGCTTCTTGTTTTTATATATGTTGAGGATTTCTGGTTATATATATATATATATTAAGTAGAAATGGTAATTAATAAAAACCTGGAGAAAGTGCTCAATACTGTTGTAGAGCAAATATGCTTTTTATTTTTATTACCGTATTTTTCTGTTAAGTTACATTATTGTTTCGGCTACACGACCGTTTTTTGTCGTCATGTAGCTTCCTCAGACTTTTACAGAAATGTTCACTTATGGTGGAATGAAAGAGTGAATGATGTCAGGGGAGGGGTGCGAGGAAAAAATACGGTAATAAAAAATAAAACGTATATATATATATATATATATATATATATATATATATATATATATATATTAGTGAGAGGACGATTCCAATATTTTCCACGATTCCGATGCAATTACTGATTCTGTACTATATTCCCGATTCCGATACAACTGCCGATTCCGATTCTTTATAAATCTCTAAATATTTAACTATATAGCCGTATTTTTCTCTGATTACCGTAAAACACACACATGTTAAATGCGTAAATATTTCCCTAAATGTAAAAATATATTTGTGGGGGAAGATCTATCGATTTTAGCTTCACTAAAAAAAATCAATAAATATTTTATTTTATTTCATCGTTTATTACCAGCAATGGAAGATTTAGATTTAAACAAAATCAAATAAAAAAGACAATGAAAAGAATCGTTTTGGCATCGGAAAATCCGATGCCCTCATATATTCCGATTTTTCCGATTCCCGATTCTGATTTATTGTCCCAACACTAATATATATATATATATATATATATATATATATATATATATATATATATATATATATATATATAGAGAGAGAGAGAGAGAGAGAGAGAGAGAGAGAGAGAGACTTATATGTAATTATACTGAGTTCGTGAAATTCAGTAAATTTTCATATACCAATGAGTTTTAAGCCAAAAATGGTTGACTTAAAGAGTAAGCTACAAAATTATCAAATTTTATAATTGAGCATTAATATACTGTGTAAGCAAAAACAAGACTTCAAAACAAGGCGGCAAAAAAGTTTTGTTGTGGTTACGGAAAATAGGCATGCGACAAACATCATATTTTCCGTAACCACAACAAAGGTAGATGTTTCTCGCATGCCTTTCTTGCTAGGGATTCCCCTTCCTTCCTTCCCTTCAAAAAAAAAAAAAAAAAATGCTCCATTGTCAAAAGTATGCTTATTCATAAAGTCTGAAGAAATGCTAGTTTTGAAAATTTTCAAACGACATAATGCTTGAAATTGTCGAACTGGACATGGAAACAATTGTAACGTAAGTTGAAATACACTTTTTGTTGCCACCAACACCTTGTTTTGAAGTCTTGTTTTTGCTTACACAGTATATATATATATATATATATATATATATATATATATATATATATATATATATATATATATATCCACCGCTACACGACAATATTTTCCGATTATGGATTTCCGGTACCTATCTAAGAACACTGCTAGGCACATAAAGAACCTTCGTGTTAAATTTTACAAAAGGTCGCCCAGCCGTTTAGTAGTACATAGGAAACGAACTCACACACACAAATACAAAGTTTTATATATAGAAGAGATAAAGATTTTTATGCCACAAAGTTACAGTAAGCCGAGACCCTAAATTCTGATTCGCTCAACGTACAGAATTGGCTAAAATATGCATAAATCGAAATGCAGGAATATGCAGTTTCGTTGTGTCATACAATACGACTGCTAAATTGGCGTTTAAAACAACAGCAAAAATATGGCGACGGATAAGCCGGAAGCAACGCTCATTTTATGGTTGGATGAGATTACTTTCGTATTTATTTCATAAATACAGAAAATAATTTAGTTTCACGCTTTTTATTCACTCAGTCCGCAAGGGATTCATTTCAGCGTGAATACTGGGATAATATTAATGGAAACTCCGATTATCATTTGTATTGCAACCTCAGATGTAATTACGAGTATAGTTGGCGGGAAAAGCAATTAAATATGGCGGATTTGTTTGACCAGGAAAACCTATTATCTTACTATAATAATAGTTTGTTTTAGCGTTGTAAGGAAAGGAAGTAAACGTATTGTAGTTTGCGAAAAAATGGCGTCATCTTGGTGAAGGCTGAGGCGGTGATTTTGTAGCGGTTACCTACCTTGCCTCGCGATTCGGCGAGTCGTGTTCGCAGTCGCATTTCGAACATTATTACCCTTAGTGACATTGACCACCTTTATTAAGTAGCCTCTTTCTCACCACAATTTTGGTTGAGGGATGATTTAAGGCGTGGGAGGAGTAAAGAAGTAAGAACACCAGAGTTGATTGGCCATATAAAGAATTTCATAGATAAAAACCGTCGTATGTTTATAAAGACAATAAGTGCACAGTTTGATATCAGCGTGGATACTATACACACAGGTATAATAGACAGAGTGCCCAGTGGAAGCATGCTAGTTCTTTCAGACCTAAGAAGACCAGTCAGAACAAATCCACCCAGAACCTATGATTATCATTTTTTTTTGTTGACAGCACAGACATGATCTACATGCAACGGGTTCCTACTGGACAGGCAGTCAACAAGGAATACTATGTTGAGGTATTAAAGGAGTCCAGAAAGAAATTCTGTCGGAAGAGGCCAACACTCTTGAAACCAAATCAGTGCCATTTCCACCAGGACAATGCACCAGTTCACAACTCCATCCTTGTCAGTGACTATTTGACAACGATGAACATCAGGACAGCTCCTCATCCCCTGTAGTCTTGACCTTGCTCCCTGTGACTTTTGGTTATTCCCTAAGCTCAAGGAAAACCTTAGAGGCTGTCGTTATGAGACAATTCAAGAGGTGAAAGGGGATGTGATGAGGCCTTCTAGAAGGTGTTGGGCCAGTACAACAAGTGCATTGCAGCCAGAGGAGATTACTTCGAAGGGGACTAGAGTTTCATGTGTGTACTATAAATAAAAGTGTCCATACGAAAAAATATATATGCTAATTAAGCTATACAAAATATTCCACAGTTCATCCATGTGAGGATTGGTTAGGCTATGGCAAGTTATATATTTGGATTTTACCGTCACTGGATTATTTATCTTCCACCAGATTATCCATTCACGATAATCACTCTTTTCTTCACCATATTCCCTCTGCTTAACTTTTTTGTTATCAAGTAAGATCTTTGACTTACTTGGTGTTTCATTAAATACTTTTGCATGCAAAATCCGATCCCACATTTTGCTAATTCCTACCCTCTGATGAGAAGGAAAGTATTTTTTCGAAACTCCGCGGATTAAGGGCTATCCACTTATCAAGTGTTTCCTACTCAGATTAAATGTTTTTAACTCTTTTTCAAAGTGTTTTTTAACATGTTTTATTAACTGTTTGCTCGTATATATATATATATATATATATATATATATATATATATATATATATATATATATATATATATATATATATATAAGGGATGGGACGATTCCAGTATTTTTACCGATTCCGATACAATTAGTGATTCTGTGTTAAATTCCCGATTCCGATACAATTACCGATTTCGATTCGTATTCTTTCTAAATCTCTAAATATTTAATTAGAAAGTTGTTATATCTTACGATTACTGTAAAAACACATGTTAAAAGTGCAGATATTTTCTTAAACGTAAGGATACACTTGTGAGGGACGATCTATCGATCTTAGTTTTACTAATAGGTTAAAATCAACAGATATTCATTATTTTAGTTTTACTATCAGTAGAATATTTTTCTTTAAAGAAAATCAAATAAAAAAGCCAATTAAAAGAATCGTTGTTGGCATCGGAAAATAGGTACAAGTTTTCACGATTCCGATACCGATTCCGATACCCCAAAAATTTCCGTAACCAAAATTTGTTAAAATGCTTGTCTTTTGAAACTGATTTTTAACTCACAATTATGAATCGTTTTACTCAATGTAGCTCTAGGATATCTATACCTATTGAGCTTATTATACATCTACAGTACAATGGGCACTGTTTTTTTTTAAATATTAATAATACATTTACTATTGCATTAAAATAAACTCTGCGCTTTAGACTCGAGGTCTAATTCCCTCTACAACACACACACACACACACACACACACACACACACACACACACACACACACACATATATATATAGTCATCCCCATACATTACTGTATCGCTGTTTCACAGCTCGTCAGTGCGGCTAGACAAGAAACTACCTCAAAGCTGCCCCCAGCATTGCCCAGTCATACAATACACATAAGCATGATAGTTTAATTTATGCAGATTGCATATGCATTATTATAGGATCAACCCTCTATTGATTATATATATATATATATATATATATATATATATATATATATATATATATATATATATTCCTAAGGACATTTTAAGAAAAATAAATGCATGCAAATCTCTCAACTCACCTTGCTACCTGTGCTTAAGTGAAAAATTGTTTATTTCCAGGTTTCACAGCTCGTCAGTGCGGCTTGACAAGCAACTACCTCAAAGCTGCCCCCGGCATTGCCCAGTCATACAATACACATAACCATGATATTTTAATTTATACAGCTTGCATATGTATTACTATAGAATCAATTCTCTATTGATTATGCATATATTTTTTTTTCTTAAGGACATTTTAAGGAAAATAAACACATGCAAATCTCTCAACTCACATTGCTACCTGTGCTTAAGTGAAAACTTGTTTATTTCTAGGTTCAAGAATAGAGATAAACTCATAAATAAAATAATAAAACTTCTATCAACTGCGGGCACTACAAATCCCACCTTCTTAGCCATTTTGATATCCTTTCATAATTTGAGGTAATTTTTTTTTTTGCATTACTATAAACTAGTGGGCAATATTATGTGTTTTTTACATGTAATAAGTTAAGGGGAGTTTGTTACATACATTGCCTGTCTTTCTATAACTGTCCATTATAATTGGCTGCAATTTAACCTCCATGACAGACACCTCTGCCCATTCTTCTTTTAGACTTCTTACTATCTTTTATACCTTCTATCTTTTGCCCCTTTATTTATGTATTTTTTTAAAACTCTCCTTACCCTTAGTAGATTCCCTCCTCAGCTTAATAATTCTTAATTTCATCAATTTTTAAAAATTTATTTCAGACTATTATTCTCATCTTTTTTTCGATATTGTTTCGCGACGTTTCGCCCAACTATTCTTCTGGCCTTCGTCAGGTGGTAACCGCGACGGGAGAGGAACTCTGAATCTTCTAACTGCATCCTCGGTAGTTACTATCTTCAATAGTTGTTGTCGTCTCACCACGTTTGTGGCCAAGTAAGCCTCTGCCCGGCTTTGGGTAGAATTGAAACCGCTATCTTCAGAGGATTCTCACCTGGAACCGTAGAGATTCTACATCCCTATCCACTGCGCCATGGGACCCGAAACGACAACAACTATGGAAGGCAGTAATTGCCGACGATGCAGTTAGGAGATTCGGTGTTCCTATCCCATCGCTGTTATCACCTGACGAAGGCCAAAGGAATAGTTGGTCGAAACGTCGTGAAACAACATCTAAATAGATGAGGATAATGAATAAATAAATTAATAAATAATACTCATCTAATAATAACCCCTAAAAATCATACAAAATGACTCAGAAGTGCAACTTTGTTCATTAATTCCAACAACTAACACATTGAATCTTCGTAATATGATTCAGAACACGTTGAAGATAAAGTTCGATTTTTCTTTTAATACTGAATCAATAAATTAAAAATTTTTTTTTAAGAAATCCAGATTTGTACCATGTAAAAGCAGATGACAAAACAATTTGATAATTGTAAATTGAAACTAATCATAACGGAAACTCTGATTAATCAATCAAGTCAAACTGGTTCGTACAAAAACGCAATTTTGATGGTTCATATAAAATTTATTTCAACTGCTAAGATATGAATTATTTTAATTTTTTTTTTACTATTCACCACTTATCAATGCCCAGAAGCCACTCTAGGACAAGGATTACGTGTTAGGTACAGGGTGAAACGATAAAATTGTTGCCCTAGAAAAGGCCTGATTCGATTTCTGTTTGATCCAAACCGTTTTCCTTTTTTTCTTTGTTGTTGCAAACCACCTACTTGATGGTCTGTTGTCTATAAATCCTAATAGATGAGGATAATAGTCCGCCATAAATAAATAAATAAATAAATTAATAAATAATACTTATCTCAATGAATGCTAATTAAATAATAGAATTTCTTCTATAGCTTTATTTACTTAATATTATCACAAACCTTTTAATAACATTTTTTAACTTTAACTTGCTAGCATTTTGAAACTCAAATTTTGTAATTTTTAATTCTACCCTTATTTAAATGCGATTGTATTTTTTTGGGGGTCCCTGATACCGATTTGTTCCTAGTCTAGGGGTATCGGAACACCACAAACATATCAATGAAAGATTAAAGAGTAAAAAAAAGAAGAAGATAATTTGAAAAGAAAAACAAACTTTTATTAACAAAGACAAAGAGAAACAAAATAAAAAATAGTAAAGAAAAACGAAAGTCTAATAAGCTGTTTATAATCGATAGTGTAAGGGAAATAATTCTGTTTTCTAGTTATTTCCCTTTTAATAGAAGTAAATGTTTTATAGTAATGTTTGTTTTTGATCTTTTAGACATAAATGCCTTTGGTCAAATATAATTCAGAAAAATCTATATTTACCAGTTATTGATGAAAGAGATCTTTCTCTGCATCTTGTTTGGTTCATCGGTTATTTTAACGACTCGAGTTTTCTTGTGTTTTCCTTCGGTCGGAGTTATAATAGGTGGTCGCCTCTCATTGCGTCCCAACGTCGTGTTATAACTGAGTTATAAATAACGATCTTTCGCTATTTCTACCGCTAGAGAAGGTTCGGGAACAAACGTTTTAGAACGTTTTTTGTTCCATGTTTTGAAAATCTCCGGAGACGCTAATTTGAACGTTTTATATTCAAATTCTTAAGTAGTACTTTTTATATTATTTTATATAATCTTTTATTGTTATTTCCTTTTAATTAAGTAATTTTATTATTTTTATTATAATTATATAATATTTTAAGTATTTTTATTTTGTTATAATTTATAATAATATTAATAATTATTTTTATTATATTTTATTTTTTATTTTATGTTATTATTTCGATAATTAATATGATCTTTTGTGTAATAAATCATAATTTCTTCATATCGTAAGGGGAAATATATCATCCATTGAGAGTCCCCCTGACAAAAGGAGGGTGGACCTGTAAATTCACCCTTGTCCGTTTGTCCGTTCATCTGCTCGTCTGTTCGTCTGTTCGTCCGTTCGTTTGTCTGCACTTTTCTCAATAACTATGCCTTGGAATTTTTTTAAATTGTTACAAACATTAAACATGATATGAGTAAAAAAGTAACAGAACGGATTTTCCGGGAAAACTCCCGTTGCCTCCCCCACCACGAGTGCCTTTCGGGTAAAAATGGCTAAAATTGACACTTTTGTGCTTATTAATAAAAAAAAATTGATGCCTTGGATTTTTATAAAACTTTCTAAAAAGTTGTAAACTAACTGATTTCTATATAATTTTGTTTGTCTATACTTCGCGATAACTCTTGGGTGTGCCCCAGGGTTCTTCTAGGATTAATAAAAACACTCCATTGTTGGGACTATTTTACCATATTTGTCCAAAATTTTCTGTGTATGTATATTTAACAGTTTTGCATAGTGCTGAACACAAATTTAAATATATTAAGAACTTTTGCATAGTGCTGAACACAAATTTAAATATATTAAGAACTTTTCCATAGTGCTGAACACAAATTTAAATATATTAAGAACTTGTGGACTTTAGGGGCTACATGGGGGGGATGATGGACTTAGTCATTTTTTTGATTCATTCACGATGCATGTTTCACCTGCTTAATATTAACATACTTTTATTATACTGTTATTAAACTTTTTAAACTGCCACTATGACTGCTAATTACTATTCTATTTTCTATTGATTTTTTATTTTATTATTTTCTGTCCTTTTTTATCTATATATTTCATCTATATCTCTATATATAAAAGCGAAAATGTATGTATGTATGTATGCTTTTCCTCGATGTCCACGAAAGGCTTCTTTCAGAGAAGCGCTTGCTCGGTTCACAACTTCTTAAAACTTTTTATATCATCTATAAATTGTAATATCTCAGAGTTACCCACGGAGCTCGCCTGTCTATTTAATTTTATTGACTTTCAAACGTTAATTATTCCACATTTCCCGCATCGGCATGCGTTACATTCGATTTTCGGTATATAAAAAAAGCGAAACTCGACTCTAATTACAGGCCGTCAGGCCGCTTGCCCGCGCGCCCTCCGGGGCCCGGGTGACATGATCAAAGTGTAGTATCTGTTCCGACAGATACTGCAAGCTATGACTAGCTAGGACTAGCTATGACTAGCAAAGACCAGATGTGGGGGCAACCCCACATGCTTGACCTTTAACCAGCTCCCATTTCCCTCCTCTCGGGAGCTGGTCCCCATTTTCCCTTCCCCTTCCCTTGACTCCTCACATTAAAAATTGGCCTTGTGCCTAATTTGCTCGGTGGGGGAGCAAATAAATACTACAGGCCGCTTGCCCGCGCGCCCTCCGGGGCCCGGGTGACATGATCAAAGTGTAGTATCTGTTCCGGCAGATACTGCAAGCTATGACTAGCAAAGACCAGATGTGGGGGCAACCCCACATGCCTGACCTTTAACCAGCTCCCATTTCCCACCTCTCGGGAGCTGCCCCCCTTTTCCCCTTCCCCCTCCCTTCACTCCTCACATTAAAAATCGGCCTTGTGCCTAATTTGCTCGGTGGGGGAGCAAATAAATACCATCTGTTCCGGCAGATGCTGCAAGCTATGACTAGCTAGGACTAGCTATGACTAGCAAAGACCAGATGTGGGGGCAACCCCACATGCTTGACCTTTAACCAGCTCCCATTTCCCTCCTCTCGGGAGCTGGTCCCCTTTTTCCCTTCCCCCTCCCTTGACTCCTCACAATAAAAATTGGCCTTGTGCCTAATTTGCTCGGTGGGGGAGCAAATAAATACAACAGGCCGTCAGGCCGCTTGCCCGCGCGCCCTCCGGGGCCCGGGTGACATGATCAAAGTGTAGTATCTGTTCCGACAGATACTGCAAGCTATGACCATCTAGGACTAGCTATGACTAGCAAAGACCAGATGTGGGGGCAACCCCACATGCTTGACCCTTAACCAGCTCCCATTTCCCTCCTCTTGGGAGCTGGTCCCCATTCTCCCTTCCCCTTCCCTTGACTCCTCACATTAAAAATTGGCCTTGTGCCTAATTTGCTCGGTGGGGGAGCAAATAAATACAACAGGCCGACAGGCCGTTTGCCCGCGCGCCCTCCGGGGCCCGGGTGACATGATCAAAGTGTAGTATCTGTTCCGGCAGATGATGCACTTAAGATAATTTGTACCAGTCAATGGAGGGGAAACCCTCTATACTGGGACAATTATTATTTTTGGTAACCAGAGTGCCCCCTTTTTGCCTACTTTAAGGGGAGCTGGTTTTTACCTCACATTAAAAACGGCCTTGTGCCTAATTTGCTCAGTGGGGGAGCAAATAAACACCATCTGTTCCGGCAGATGCTGCAAGCTATGACTAGCTAGGACTAGCAAAGACCATATGTGGGGTAACCCCACATATCTGACCAGTCAAGTCAAGGATTCGTCACTTGACACTCAGCCCAACAGGTGAAGGGCCGGGAATCGGCCCAGCACCTGTTGGACTGAGGTACACCGCCTGGGTAATACCTAGGAGGTCCACCCTCCCAGGCCTTGCCACCGGGCTTTCCGGTGGGGCAAGTTTATTGCTTGCTGCTTGAGGCGCCCCGACCGGGGAATGCCGACGGGGTTACTCAGGCAATTTTTAAAATTGCAGGAGTGCCCCTCCTTTAGGGGAGCCTGCGGGGTTCCCACTTTCCGGCCTTGTGCCACATTTTGCTGATGTGGGCAGCAAATAAATATCAACCCCACATGCCTGACCTTTAACCAGCTCCCATTTCCCACCTCTCGGGAGCTGGTCCCCTTTTTCCCTTCCCCCTCCCTTCACTCCTCACATTAAAAATCGGCCATGTGCCTAATTTGCTCGGTGGGGGAGCAAATAAATACCATCTGTTCCGGCAGATGCTGCAAGCTATGACTAGCTAGGACTAGCAAAGACCAGATGTGGGGGCAACCCCACATGCTTGACCTTTAACCAGCTCCCATTTCCCTCCTCTCGGGAGCTGGTCCCCATTTTCCCTTCCCCCTCCCTGGACTCCTCACATTAAAAATCGGCCTTGTGCCTAATTTGCTCGGTGGGGGAGCAAATAAATACAACAGGCCGTCAGGCCGCTTGCCCGCGCGCCCTCCGGGGCCTGGGTGACATGATCAGAGTGTAGTATCTGTTCCGACAGATACTGCAAGCAAAGACCATATGTGGGGGCGACCCCACATATAAGACCTTGGTCAATGTAGGGGCAACCCTTCATACCAATTGTCACTATCCAACTCCCCTACTCCCCGGGGAGTTGGTCCCCATTTCCCCTTCACTCCTCACATTAAAAATCGGCCTCGTGCCTAATTTGCTCGGTGGGGGAGCAAATAAATACCATCTGTTCCGACAGATACTGCAAGCTATGACTAGCTAGAACTAGCTATGACTAGCAAAGACCAGATGTGGAGGCAACCCCCACATGCTTGACCTTTAACCAGCTCCCATTTCCCTCCTCTCGGGAGCTGGTCCCCTTTTTCCCTTCTCCCTCCCTTGACTCCTCACAATAAAAATCGGCCTTGTGCCTAATTTGCTCGGTGGGGGAGCAAATAAATACCTACAGGCCGTCAGGCCGCTTGCCCGCGCGCCCTCCGGGGCCCGGGTGACATGATCAAAGTGTAGTATCTGTTCCGGCAGATACTGCAAGCAATGACTAGCAAAGACCAGATGTGGGGGCAACCCCACATGCTTGACCTTTAACTAGCTCCCATTTCCCTCCTCTTGGGAGCTGTCCCCTTTTTCCCTTCCCCCTCCCTTCACTCCTCACATTAAAAATTGGCCTTGTGCCTAATTTGCTCGGTGGGGGAGCAAATAAATACCATCTGTTCCAGCAGATACTGCAAGCTATGACTAGCTATGACTAGCAAAGACCAGATGTGGGGGCAACCCCACATGCTTGACCTTTAACCAGCTCCCATTTCCCTCCTCTCGGGAGCTGGTCCCCTTTTTCCCTTCCCCCTCCCTTGACTCCTCACAATAAAAATCGGCCTTGTGCCTAATTTGCTCGGTGGGGGAGCAAATAAATACCTACAAGCCGAAAGCCAGTTGTCTCCAGAGAGCTAAGTAACGTTTATTCAATGTCGACTTCGTCATATCAGACTGTAGCTTTCATTTCGCTCCTCCTAATAAACAGGGAGCGGGTTTTTAAAAGCAAACAAACCGATTTATTCACCTCATTCAAAACTGTCCCGCACAAAATGCTTACTGCTGAATACCTATCGCCGTCACCTCAATCAAAAACGCTCACCGTTTTTTTAAACACTTTACTATTTTCCAACTGCACGTCGTGAAGGCTTCGTTTTTTTTTCATGGGCACCTGTTTTTTTCCACATTTTCGGGGCTTTTTCACATACCCCGAAAAACACCCGGGCAACACCGGGTGCCCCTCGCTAGTACTTTCATAAATCAGAGTCCATTTTCTGTAGGCTGTTTTTGAACCCAGTCAACGACGGGTACTTTTGCTCACCGTTTTTTTAAACACTTTACTATTTTCCAACTGCACGTCGTGAAGGCTTCATTTTTTTTTCACGGGCACCTGTTTCTTTTCACATTTTCAGGGTTTTTTCACATACCCCGAAAAACACCCGGGCAACACCGGGTGCCCCTCGCTAGTACTTTTATAAATCAGAGTCCATTTTCTGTAGGCTGTTTTTGAACCCAGTCAACGACGGGTACTTTTGCTAGTATATATATAAAAGCGAAAATGTGTGTGAGTATGTATGTATGTATGTATGTATGTGTGTTTGTATGTCTCGCAAAAACTTTCGACACATGCCACAGATTTTCGCCAAATAGGTATCATTTTCAAGCTTGAACAATTGCCCAACAAATATCGAAAAAATTGGCCACAAACATTAATTCCTCCACCCTAAACTGGACCATTTTCTACAAAGAGGGGCGCCGAAAAAAATCGTTCCTTCATTTTATCTCCTTCTGTTACTACGACAATGATGTCATGTTTGACCTAGAAAACATTGACGTTTGTTTAAATCACCTGCAAGTGTTTTTAAAGGTTTAATTTGATCTGTTCTCAATTGTATGTCTCTTTGGCGTAGGGGTAACGTGTCAGGCTTTTTTTTTCGCCTTAGCCTCAATGCTGCGGGTTCGAGCCTGTCTTTCTACCTAAACGTTTTTTTCCTCTTTTACATCTTTTTTTCCTTCTTTTTTTACGTTTGTTCGCTGTTTTGCTTTTTTTTTTTTTTTTTTTAACATCGTTTTTTTCTTTTAAATAATATTAAAACAGAGTCACCCTCTCCTACATACACACCTCCAAACACTCGGCAACGCCGGGTACCCCCGCTAGTCTATAATATAAAAGCGAAAATGTGTGTGTGTTTGTGTGTGTTTGTGTGCATTTTTCCTGTATGTCCGCCAAAGGCTTTTTTCCCGGTGCTTCTCGGCATGCTTGCTAATTCTTATAACTTTTTATATGCTACACAGATTATAATATCTCACACTTTCGAAACGTGGTCGTAAATATATTTTATTTCATCCATTATTATCATAAAATTACAACAAAAGTTGCTGTGAATTCGTTTGCTGTTGCTGCTATTGACCTAAAAAAACCACCTTCAATTTTTTAAACTCTTAATTTCAAACAATCCAAAGTCCACGGTTTCCTGGCCTCATGGTATGTCATCAGACTGTTATACTTAAGGCTTCAGGTTCGAACCTCCTTCCCTCCCAACGCTTTTTTCGCTATTTGTTTGATTTTTAATTCGAAACTTAATTTTTTATCTACCTCCCCCCTAACACACACACGGGTACCCCCGCCTCCCCATCACATTCGAGCCTACCTCCCTCCGAAGATTTTTTCGCTGATTTATTTTTTTAAATATTTGTAACCAAAACTCTTTTTATCTACCCCCTCCCCCCACACCTACAAACACCTGGGCAACTTCGAGTACCACCGCTAGTAAACGTTAAATTGAAATTGTTTTCAGTTACTTTCCTTTCATGGGCGAGGGGGTAACTTATCAAGTTTTTCGCCTCAACGTTCCGAGTTCGATCCTACCAAAACCTTAAAAAAAAATTTTTTTTTCGCTTTTGTAAACAAGTTTTTAAAATTTACTTTTTTTTTCTTTTTGCATCATGTTCGCTGTTTTTTATCTACTCCCCCCCCCCGAACACACACACCTCCAAACACTCGGGCAACATCGAGTACCCCCGCTAGTCTTTTTATATTTGGCGAATCATTAAGGGTGTTTTTTTTTAATTTTTTTTTATTTTTAATTATTATCTATCTATCTATCTATCTATCTATCTAATAGGAAAGTGGAATATTCCCGAACCATGGTCTAATAAAACAAAAAAATTGGTGTCGCTTTTAAGGCAAAGCTAATAAAAATGAGTTGTTTATATACTATATTTAAAGGAACTAAGTTTTAGCATTAGAAAAATTCCTTAGAAAGGACCCTCCTGATTGAATTATAAAATGCCCTGGAAATGTCCGTTCTGGTTGATTGACAGGTCCCTTCTGGTTGATTAATTGTAAAATGCACTGGAAAGGTCCTTTCTGGTTGATTAGTTGTAAAATGTCCGGGAAAAGTTCCTTCTGGTTGATTGACTGTGAAATGCCCTGGAAATGTCCCATCTGCTTGATTGATTGATTGTAAAATGCCCTGGAAATGTCGCATCTGGTTAATTAGTTGTAAAATACCCTGAAAATGTCCCATCTGGTTGATGGATTGTAAAATGCCCTGGAAATGTTCCTTCTGGTTGATTAATTAGAAAATACCCCGGAAAGGCCCATTCTGGTTGACTGGTTGTTAAATGCCTTAGAAAGGTTACTTCCGGTTGATTAGTTGTAAAATGGTTGGAAAAGTTCCTTCTGATTGACCGATTGTAAAATGCCCTGGAAATGTCCGTTCTGATTTATTATATAATGCCCTTTGGGTTGACTTATTGTTAAATGCTCTGGAAATGTCCCTTCTGATTGATTGTAAAATAGCCTGGAAAGGTCCCTTCTGGTTGATTGATTGTAAAATACCCTGGAAATGTCCCTTCTGGTTGATAGATAGTAGAACGTCCTAGAAAGGATAATTCTGGTGGATTAGTTTCAAAATGGCCTGGAAATGTGTTTTAAGGTTGATTAGTTGTAAAATGTCCTCGAAAAGTTCCTTCTGGGTGATTGATTGTAAAATGCCCTGGAAAGGTCCCTTTTGGTTGATTCGTTGTAAAATGCCCTAGAAAGGCTCGTTTTAGTTTATTAGTTGTAAAGTTTCGTGAAAAAGTTCCTTCTGATTGATTGATTGTAAAATGCTCTGGGAATGTCCCTTCTGGTTGATTGATTGTAAAATGCCCTGGAAATGTCCCTTCTGGTTGATTGATTGTAAAATGCCCTGGAAATGTCCCTTCTGGTTGATTAATTAGAAAATACCCCGGAAAGGTCCCTTCTGGTTGACTGAAAGGTTACTTCTGATTGATTAATGCCCTGTTAAGGCTCCCACTGATTTAATTATGAAATGCCGGTCGGGTTGATTGATTGTAAAATGCCCTGGAAATGTCCCTTCTGATTGATTGTAAAATGCCCTATATAGGCCCATTCTGGTGGATTGAGTGTAAAATGCCCTAAAAATGTCCCTTCTGGTTGATTGATTTTAAAATGCCCTGGAAATGTCCCTTCTGATTTAATTATAAAATTCCCTTCGGGTTGACTGATTTTAAAATGCCCTGGAAATGTGCCTTCTGATTGATTGATTGTAAAATGCCCTAGAAAGGCCCGTTCTGGTTGATTAGTTGTAAAATGACCTGGAAATGTCGCTTCTGGTTGATTAGTTGTAAAATGTCCTGGAAAATTTACTTCTGTTTGTTTGATTGTAAAATGCCCTGAAAAGGTCCTTCCTGGTTGATTGATTTTAAAATACCCTGGAAATGTCCCTTTTGATTTAATTATAAAATGCCTTTCGGGTTTTCGGGATGACTGATTGTATAATGCCCTGTAAAAGTTTCTTCTGATTGACTGACTGTAAAATGCCCTGGAAAGGTCCGTTCTGTTTGATTGATTGTTAAATGCCCTGGAAAGGTTCCCTTTAGTTGATTCATTGTATAATACATTGGACATGCATTAGGTGTATCAGAAATTTGGAGGAAGTTTTGACCCCCTAACAGAAAACCGTATAAAATATAAAAAAAAACTTTTAATTTCTCTTTTTAAAGTGGGTTGATTATTTTCTGTATGGAATATACTTCCAAAATAAACTATTAAAGTTTAAAAAACAATGTTTACAAAATGCCGGCGTGCCTTCATGAAGCCATTTTTATATGTAATGAAATCAATTGAATTTTACGAGTTAAATATTTTTCAATTTTTAAACTTTAAAAATCTATCAAAATTTTTCAATTGGTTCAATTCTTACGATATTTTCAGGGTCAATGTGAAATTTTATGCTCTTTCCAATAAACCAAATATAATATTTTAGACAAACGTTCTTTTTTTCAAATTCAGCCCCCGATTTTGAAATGTCTATTAAAATTTTATTAATTAATTTATGTACCAAAGTTTTATATATCACAAATTGAAGATAAAATATCAATAAAGAAAACATTCTAATTTAAAACAAACAAAAAAAAAGAATACTTTTAGAAATTTACCTGTAAAGTCCAAAGTGTAAAACCTTTTTACACTTTGAAAAAAAATCGATGAAGCGGATTTTTTGCTCTAGGGGAAAAACTTAAGTGAAAATGTGCGTTTCCTTTTAACTACGGAGGATGAAAAATACTAATTTTGGTTAACACACGCAATAAAAAAGAGACATTATTTATGTCCCCTCGACGAATCCATATTTCATAAATTTCATATTAGCAGCAGCAGCTCTTTAAAGCTTCGCGCAAAACACGTTACGAAAATGCAATTTTCGAGAACCCTCGCTTTAAAAAATCCTTTTATTAAAAAAATACATGGAATTTAAAATATAAATATGGATAAATTCTTAACAATGAGGAATAGAACTACCCATTTAATAGTATTTTTTTTAAGTAAGTGATTTTTTGGCATTTATATATACATATATTTATAAACAAGTCAAAATATATTGATTTTCTTTATATTAAAAAAAATAAAACCGCTTTAAAAAAACAAATATTGCATAATTTGCTATTAAACATGTTATTAAAAAAAAAATTTGCTCTTTGCTCCTTTAATTGAAAAATAAAATTAGGGTTTGAATTACATTTTTCAAGTAGTTATAAGCTTCGAAAAATAGTAAGTTGAATTATTAAAGTTCTGATCACCATTATTAATGGCCGCTTCTTATACACCTAGACATGCATGTTTCACTTTTTCTTAATCTATACACTATGAGATAATTTCTTTAAGAAATCTTAAGTAAAATAGCTCAAGTTGTTGTAACTGTGAACTAGGATTGGCATGTTATTTCAAGTATCAAATACTATTTTGTGCATATAATGGCGTATGTTTTTCATAAGTATTGCTTCAATTAATTGTATTCAATGTATGCAGTTATTTTTTTTTTTGTACAGAACTCTATTGTTAATTATATCTTCGGATTTTGAATGACTGTAATGTTTTGCAGCGGGGACTGATGTGGAGGAGAATTGCAGTGGTTTCGGATATGTGAGACCTCTGGAAAGATAAGGTATGCTGTAGCGAATTTATATATACATAGATAAGTATATACATGGATATATACATAGATAGATATATATACATGGATATATACATAGATAGATATATATACATAGACAGATATATTATATATATTATAATATTTTAAATAGTATTTATATATCTATGCATATATCTATCCATGTATATATCTATGTATATATCTATCTATAGAGAAAATAAAAAGGAACAAACCGTATTATGTGTTCATCAACGTTTCGTCTTTATTTCGAGACTTCCTCTGGATGAATGAGATTTCCTTCGTGGGTAACCATAGTCTATCAAAGACTGAGGAAGTCCTTATATATATATATATATAATATATATATAAGGACATATATATGCGTGTGCGTGTGTGTGTGGAGGTGAAGCATTTACTTGAAACGTACTAATCGCAATAGATTAAAAAATCATTTTGATAGATAATTTTTTTTTATAAAAAAGAGCTTTTTTTTTTTTTTTAAATTTGGTAAATTTAGAAAAAAAAAGTCCAAGCTCAATGAATGCCTTTTTATTGGATTCCAGAGCATATAAAAACTCCGAAAAAAAAATAACAACAACGTTTAGTTTCGTATCTAAGACAAATCACTAAAAACACTAACCAGAATATGAATAAAAAACTAATAACTAAAAAGCAGGACTCGAAGATATATATATATGTATATATATCTATATATGTATATCTATCTATCTATATATATATATGTATATATATATGTGTATATATATGTATATATATACATGCATACACATATATATATACATACATACACACACACGTGTGTGTATAGATAGACATATATAATACATGCATATATATATACGTATATACACATATATAATACATACGTATGCATATATACACCCATATATATACATAGGCTTATACATATATATATACACATAATACATATATATATAATTATAGACACATATATGCACATGCATATATACATACGCATAAACATATATAACCGTACATATATACATATACATTTACATACATAATTATATACAATTACATACATATATATATATATATATATATATATATATATATATATATATATTTAGACAGACATTGTTAAAACAGAAATGTTCTGTTTCGTAATACCTTTTGTTATTTTTTCAGTTTTCCGTATTATCTTTTTTATCTATGGCATGAGCCAAGTATTTTTTTTCTCCGTGTCCGTTAGTGTATACATTTCGTGTAGTCGTCTACGCATCATCAGGAATGTGTGAAGCTCTGAAGGGAATTATGTGAAGATTTATTTAAATAGTAGTTGAGGGTGCGAACAAACGCAAATGGGACTGCTGGCGGCAGTGTCATAGGGAAAGAGAGAGCGTGCCGGTTCTAGGGTCAGTAACAGGAAGGAGTTGAGTGTGGGGAGTCACGTGAGGCTTTTGAGTATATTGGTGCTGTTACGAAATGCGACTTGATTAAGGCTATGTTTTTGCGTGTTAATATTAATAGCTTCAACAATGTTAAGCTTCTTTACATTCATGTCGTGGTGTAGTATTTTAGTATTGTTAACTAAGATTGCTCTGATTTCGAGGGGGGCAGTGATGTTTTTTTATGTAAAAGTTGGAATATAGAACTAGATTCAACATTATGGAATGCAAGGCGGCATGATAACATGGTGGTGGTATGTTCGACGTAACTGAAAATGAAAAATAAAATAAAAATAAAATTAAAAATTAAAATAAAAAATTAAATAATAAAATTAAAAACTAAAATTTAAAAAATAAAAAATAAATTAAATAAAATAAAAATTAAATTTTTAAAAAAAATTAAATATAAATGAAATAAAAACAAAATTAAAATTGAAAAATGCAAAAATAAAGTAAAAATAAATGAAATAAAAATTAAAATTGAAAAATTAAAACAAAAAAATTAAATTAAAAAAATGAAAAATAAATAAAATAAAAATTAAAATTGAAAAATTAAAACAAAACAATTAAATTAAAAAAATGAAAAATAAATAAAAATAAATAAATAATCCTGCTTCTCATTCTTTCTTTCTCTCTCTCTCTCTCTCTCACATTCTCCCAAGTGGCATTTGAACTGATAGATGACGTTGGTGCGTTCAAGTTGTTTAAGCGGAGGGGAGGGGTTGTTTTTAATAACTAATTTTTTTAGTAGTAAATGATATATCTAATGTAATTGTTGTGTCATATATTCGTAAAGATGCACCAAAAAGAAAACATTGTGAAAATGACACAAATTAAAAATAGCATAATACAGTGTGGAATGATAAATTTGTCGCCCTAAAGAAAACAATACCACAGCTTTGGTTTAAAACATTTATGGAAAAAAAAAAACAATTCAGATAACTTGATTATGTAGTAGGGCTGACATCTATTCAATGTAGCCGCCCTCAGCCTCAATCACCGTCCCGGTACTGAGCGCATGCTTTTTGCCACAAGCGGCGGCGGGAGCTGGGCGAATATTCGGCGGATGGCGGCGATCAGGCTCGCTTTGGTGTTGTGGGAGGTCATGTTGGTGATGTTCTCGACGTAGTACCAAACGCAGTAGTCCAGCGGCTTCAGGTCGGGAGAAGAGGGAGGACCAGGGAGAGGAGTACAAAGTCATAGCATTCCTTCTGAAACCAAGCCTCGGTCTTTGGACTTATGGGCCGAGTCCTGTTGCTATACCCAAGGTCTACCAGCTGTGGTCTTTTCTAGGGTGACAATTAAATCGTTCCACCTTTACACCCAAACTTATGCTCACATTAAAGACGCACACGCATATATCCTTCTCTCATTGGCCCCTTTTCTCCCCTAACTTGAACCCGCTTCATTTGATCATACGTCGAGAACATCAACATGACATCCCACAACACCAAAGCCAGCCTGATCGCCTCCAGCACCCGAGTATTCACCGAACTTTCTGTTGTTTTTAACAATGTCTGTCTAATATATATATAATTATGTATATATATATATATTATTTACGTGTCATATATATATATATATATATA
>NC_136526.1:11947308-11957308 GCF_053919585.1 Euprymna scolopes
ATAGTAATAACAATTTTATTAACGATCATAATAAAAATAAACAATTATAATAAAATAATAAAATAAACAATAATAATAATAGATTTATAGTTATAATAAAAATAAATAATAATAATTATAGGAAAATAATAATAATAGTAATAATAAATAATAAATCAGAATAAAAATTGTAATGAATAATTATTATACTAAAATAATAATAATAGTATTATTAAATAGTAATAATAATAATAATAATAATTTTTACTAAAATAATAATAATAATAGTATTATTAAATAATAATAATAATGAGAGTAATAATTATAATAATGAGAATAATAATTATAATAAGTGAATTTCATAATAGTAATAAAGAAATAATGCTAACGGTCATGTCGTTCACGAGAAGCCATTTTGTTTTTTCTTTTAAAATAGAAGTCAAAAGAAAGGTTAAGAAATCAGCAATTTTTAAAAGACGTAAATACATCGTCGAAGTTTGTGAATGAAAGTGGAAATTAAAAAAAAACATAATATTTATAGATGGAAATTAAAAAAAAAGAAAGCATAATAAAACGGTAATGGGATCTTCCTACGATCAGAATCTGTTTACAAATGATTTCAATAAGTTAATAAATGTCTGTAATTAAAAATGCATATAAAAAAATAATTGCATTCTTTTTGTACTCCACAGTCTTTGTATTACATCCATTCTTGATCCATACACGCACACACAGAGATTGTCGGTGACGGATTCTGGATAGCCCATTCTCATTTGTAATTGTTGGACCGTGTTATTGACACTATAATAACGCACTTCGCTGCATCTATTAAGAAACAGAACAACTAGTAACATAGAAATTATTTTCAGTTATGACCGAAAAATAAAAATCAGCAAGAAAAATATCTTATGATTTTAATCAAAGATTATAACATTGAGTTATCTACCTTGCAAAAAACATTCTGTCTCTTTTACTGTATAAGTTAAAAAAATGCAAAGAAAAATTACTTCACTTAGTACAGATCATATATATATATATATATATATATATATATATATATATATATATATATATATATATATATATTAGCATGGGTGCCCGGTGTTGCCCGGGTGTTTGGAGGTGTACGCTGAGCAAAAAAAAAAAAAAAAAAAAAAAAAGGTTAATTTTTTAAACTTTGACTCCTATTATGACCCCTTAACATTTATTGTTTTGGGCTCAAATCAAGTTATTAAGCTAGATCCATGTCTAAGGAACCTATATCTAAAATTTCAAGTGTGTAGACCCAAAATTGTCAGAGGAGTTTGGTAGAGTTCTCAAAGGCCAAATCGTTGAACTTTGACCCCTTAATCGCCAAATTTCTGGCCTAAATTAAAAATTAACAGAGTAATGTTGAAGGAAAATGTACACAGACACACACGTTCACTTATATATATATATATATATATATATATATATATATATGTGCCACGAATGTTTACGATCATGAGTAAGTTGCACTGACCCTTTCCTCTAAAAATTCTAAAAACTATTTTTATTAAGTCCTTGAGACCTTCTCTATTAAGCAAAAAGGAACTCTTAGGACTTACTTAATTTAAATTTCTATGTATTTTTCCCCACTTATTTTTCATTTTTTTTAATCTCCCCTGCCATATTCATGACTTTTTTTAAATCGTATTTTCCTGTTGTTTTATCCTCATGTTAATTTGTCTGTATTTAGCCATAATTAAGTTTTGTACCCCCCATATTTTCATATGTGTGTGTGTGTGTGTGTGTGTGTGTGTGTGTGTATGTATTGGTTCTGTGAAGCGTTTGATCATGTTCTTTCAAAGGCAGGGTATGTGAGCCACCTGAAGTCTCACAATAACAGACCATCGTCATTCAATGTTCCCCAGCGACCTCATAGCACAGTGTGTGTAATATGCAGTAAGGTATGCAGCTCTACATCTGGACTGAGAAGACACATGGTTATGCACGAAGACAGTATTCCTCATCCGGATCCAATTAACCCTCAGTCAGCTGCAGGCCTTCAAAGCCACCTGAGAACACATGAGAGGATACTTAATACAGTACATGAATCTTGAGACTGCAATCATCTTTGAAGATGCTGCAATCATTGTATATACTATAATTTAAATCTCACCTGTCTGTTTAAATGTATGTATGTATCTTTGTATGTGTGTCTAAAACTTTCGACAGAGGCGGCGGATTATCACGAGATCGGTATCAGTTTGAAGCTCGGCGTCTCGGACGACGAATATCGAAAAATTGGCCAAAAACATTAATTCCGTCACCCTCAACTGAGCAGTTTTCTACAAAGAAGGGTCGATTTTTTGCGGGCCATTTTTGCAAGTCGTCGTATCGGTTGGATTGACTTTGCCTCATTTTAACGTTACGAACTTCCGGTCGCGTCATGGAGCAGCGGTAAGAAGTCATATTTTCTTTAACTTTCTTTTTCGCCTTCGCGTCATGGGTTTGGGCTTGCCTGCCTACTACCACTTTTTTTCTTTTTTAGCTCAACACACATCTCGGGCAACGCCGGGCACCTAGGCTAGTGTATATATAATTTTTAAAATAACGCTGTAGTGTTGTTTTCTTTGGGGCGACAAATGTATCGTTCTACCCCTAAATATAAGTAATAAACCTTACTTTAATATAGCAACTATATATATATATATATATATATCAGTTTACTAACACACATAGGCGAAGTAGGACATAAAATTGGCGGGTACTGAGTCTGTTTAGCGCATAAAGAATAAATATCTAAAACATCGGGAAAGTCGGTTGGACGTTAATGACCGACAAAGAGGAAGAGGCGTGGTTATATAGGCAATAAATCCAATAGCTTAAAATATTAAAGTATGTTTACTGTGACCAACGGGA
The DNA here is from genome assembly GCF_053919585.1 of Euprymna scolopes. Classification (NCBI taxonomy): domain Eukaryota; kingdom Metazoa; phylum Mollusca; class Cephalopoda; order Sepiida; family Sepiolidae; genus Euprymna; species Euprymna scolopes. The sequence continues at coordinate 11,950,174 of NC_136526.1, forward strand.
GTGAGGATATTTTACGGTTGTTTTATAAAAAAAAACAACAAAAAAAACAGTTTTATGTTAAACTGGCAAAGTGGGGGGGGTGGAGTGATATGGATGTAAGTATTTAAATTAAACAATGCCCATCGACCAAAAATACAATAGAATTAAGCAACAAGAGTCGTTGGTTGGTCGTTTTTATTTTACGGCATATCAACCCTTTTCAGGTTATTTAATGCTGAATCCAGTGATTTTGAAGAAAAATTTTTAACAGAATATATTTTTGTTTTCGAATCGGTTTCAATTAAACCTATAGTTAGGACCCTAACAGGTACTACCATTCCGAGCCAGAGTGGACCTGGGAGCAATGGTAATTAAAGGGTGGCTTCACACTCCCCAAAGCCCGCAAGCTGGGGCCTCACCATCAGATATAATTTAAGGTCATATCCAGGGCCCAACAAGAGTCGTACATAAAAATAAAACTATATAATTTCACATTTAGCACTTAGTCTTTTTTTTAATCCCAAACAAGCAAAGTTGATGTAAGAGGCTACTATCGAGGATATAAGTTGCAGGGATACTATGAAGGGAGTTGAGCAGCAGGATGTCTGTTTACATTACACTTGAACTTCTGCATGTCAGTACAGTTGGGAAAGCAGGAACCCGGAAGGGAGTTCCAAAAGCTAGCAGTTTCGAGGAAGAAACTATTGGAGTAAAAGACTTTCTTACATCTAGGGATCTCTACTGTGAGCCCGAAGAATTCCTACGATGTAATGAAACAAGTGTTTCGGTGTAGCCTGCTTGTAATAAAAATATATCTTAAAATTCGTATATTACCGATTAAAAAAAATAATGAGAGAAAGAAACCATATAATTCCCACGGTGTTCTACTAGTACACACACACACACACACACACACACACACACACACACACACACGGGTCGATGGGTAGAACCGCCGAATATCAACGCGATGGTTGTAGGTTCAATCCTCGGCTAAGGTAAGGTGCTCGTCTGATATATATAAGCAGATATATATTCTAGCAGGGGAGGGGCCGGCTTTGCTCGGGCGTAAAATACGTTTTAATTTGTCTAGATTTTGTATATATTTGATTTCAAAAGTGAAAAAAAAAAAAAAAAATTTGGGTGCCACTAGCTAAGAATCGAAACCGAAACTTTAACATTCAAAGCTGGTGACGTTACAAATGCACCAATTTGTCACGCATATACACGCATATGGGCCGATTAAAAATTAAAAATAAACTAAGATAAATGTACAAAATGTATAACGATTTGTTTAAAATCTGACCCATTTTGTACTCCTTAAAAACTATTTTAACCGGCTAAAGACCTATAAAAGAACGGCCCAAAAAAACTCCAATGATTCTGGCCCCTAGCGCCGCTCTGCGATTGTAGGTTTAGGAGAACATAGAATTTTAAAATATGGGGACAGACAGACATATAACCTTATATATATATATATATATATATATATTTATTAATTATTTTCTGCTATAATAATTAAATACCTATAGACACTAGTGTTTCATCCTTTCGGGAATCTTCAGTGCAGGGTGTCACGATTAATACCAGTCGAACGATTCGAACCCCATATCACGAGACATCTCTGGCTCGATTAGCGGAGACCTAATCCATTCGGCTACCATTAACCGCTTGAAATAACGCTGAATTTTAAACATCTTAATTTTAAATGTTCATTTACGTCAGTCAGACAGTGATCTAATCGTTATACGATGATCTACGCATAAGAGCTAAATTGACCGACTTTTAATTCAACTGAAAGTGTTCAACGATAAGAAATGAATTTCTTAAAGGTGCTGTCATAATTATTTTCTACTATAATAATTAAATACCTTATATATATATATATATATATATATATATATATATATATATAAAATGGGTTAAGAAATTCCAACGGAAGAAAGATGTATATTTAAATAAGGGAGTAGTCACCAACAATGTGTATTTTTTAACATTTTATTATTCCATGTCTTGGTTTTTCATTGAGAATTATGTTTGGATCATTGTAATAATGTTTTTAAGTCATTGAAATCGTTTTTACGCGCGTTTCAGACGGTCTGTGATGCGTCCTCGTCAGAAATTATTTTCAAATGTGTTGGAGATGTAAAAATGGCGATTTTCGTAGTTAATTTGAAGTTTTTCCAAGGGATGGAGGCTTGTAAGTGTTTATTATTCATTGGTATGCTGAATTTTTATTGCTCTTTTATTGGGCTTGTCCAGGGAGACGTTGACCTGGCTGTAGTCGCTATCTCTTTCTGCTAATGTTTTTTTTCTTTTCCTTTAGGGTGGGGTAGGGTGTGTGTGTTTATGTGTGTGTGCGAAAATCGCCATTTTTACATCTCCAACACATTTGAAAATAATTTCTGACGAGGACGCATCACAGACCGTCTGAAACGCGCGTAAAAACGATTTCAATGACTTAAAAACATTATTACAATGATCCAAACATAATTCTCAATGAAAAACCAAGACACGGAATAATAAAATAATGTTAAAAAATACACATTGTTGGTGACTACTCCCTTATTTAAATATATATATATATATATATATATATATATATATATATATATATATATGCATGCTTTTTATATTTTGTGCGTATTTTTTCTGTTGAAAGACACCCGATGTAATGTTATATCCGTGTTTTGGATTGTTTCTTACATTCGGGTCTCTTATATCCGGCTTACGCTGTAGTCCTAACATTGTTTTCCCCCCTTGCAATAGAAAAATGGCGTAATGGAAACATTAAAAGGTATTTGCAGTTTCTCTTCTAATTTTCGGATTTAAATGATGTCAAATCGCACTTTATTTCCTTTTGACAGATTAATTGTTGCTATTTCTTCTGATGAGTTAAGGGCATAATAGATTCACTGATTGATATAATAAATAAGTGATTGATTTTGCCATACGAAACAGGTACTGTCAAGAATTGTAAATGTCAACTGAATTAAAGAAATAAATTATAAGATGGTCAACATCATGAATTTTGGAATATAGTTTTTTTGTCATTTATTCACTATATTGCTTTGTAATTATATCGATCGTCTTAAACAAGGATTGGTATATATTATAAGAAAATATATTTCTACACACACACACATTATATATATATATATATATACACATTTTATTTTATTTCTTCTTCCATCGAGCGTGCTTTGAATAGATCCATCCATCATTTGAGAAATGGGCTTCCCTGAAATATATCATGGAACATTGTCACACACAGTAGACCTCTTCAAGTAAGACATATCAATGCATAACACAATTGAATGAATATATATATATATATATATATATATATATATATATATATATATATATATATATATATATATATATATATGCAAATTGTCACTTGTTTTCGTCTTTCTTTCTCAACACCAACTACATTCCATTCCTCTGGAAAGGAAACATGAACGCCTCTGTGTAGCTTACTTGCCATATTATTATTATTATTATTATTATTATTATTATTATTATTATTATTATTTTCTTGCTTCTTAATAAGTCCAAAGTTAGACACAAGGCCAGTTTCATAACTCCCGTAAAGGGACCACTGTGCACAAAGATAACCCGTCGGCGCTCATCCGCAAATAAAAATGCCTGAAGCAAGAGATAATAAATTCATTTTACCCGGAAAGGCGGAGGTAATTCTTGGCAGGTTGACTTCCTCAGATTGTGTCAAACAAGTACTCTAAAAATGGTTAGCAGACATAGATACAAACAATTCGAACTCGCAATATAGGCATATCTATATACATTTATTTTTTTTTACAAAGAACTCACCACTTATCAAGGCCCGGAGTCCATTCGAGGATAAAGGTTAATGAGTGTATGGTAGTCAATGGGACAATGTCGTAGTAATCGTTAGTAGTGAAAATTTGGTAAATTGGATTACTTAAGGGGACAGCTTATCAAGAACTTGTTTACATTAGACTTAAAGACGATCATATTGTAGTCAGTTGGAAAGCAGGGAAACGGAAAAGAATCCCACATGCGTACAGTTCTTAGAAAGAAACTTTGTTCATGGAATCTACGTTTAGGTTTAGGCACAGAGCGGGGAAATTGTTGATAGTGGTTTCAGCTAGATGGTGATGGTGATGATGATGTGTGTGTTAATGATGAGATGATTCCAGTGTTTTTCCCGATTCCGTCCTAAATTCCCGATTCCGATTCTTTGTAAATCTCTAAATATTTTACTATAAACTTGTTATTTTGTCCCGATTACTGTAAGAAAACATCTTAAATGTGCACATATTTTCTCGAACGTAAAAACACACTTGTAAGAGGATGCTCTACAGATTTTAGTTATACTGGAAGTTTAAATCAATAAATTTTTACTTATTTTTTTATATATAATTACTACAAGCAGTGGACGAGGTTTTCTAAAAACAGAATCAAATAAAAAGGTTAATTAAAGGAATCGGTTTTGGCATCGGAAACTAGGCTCAACTTTTCCCGATTCTGATACCCAAAAATGCACCAATTTTTCTGATTCCAATTAATCGTCCCAACACTCATATATATATATATATATATATATATATATATATATATATATATATATATATATATTAACTAATATAAAAGACATTCGCTGAGTAAACATTTGTGGACATCCATACTAAAAATATATATTGTTTAAGAAAGTACTAATTTTTAAGGCGAATTGATGTGATTTGATCTAGCACCAGTGGTAATTTGGCCACCGGATCACTGGTGAATTAATGAGCCGCTTTTTTTTGTGTGTGTGTTCAGTATATCTTCATTGACCGCCCAGTTGCTGTTTTAATATTATCCCTTGTTACTGACTTGCCCGCTGTACTTGTTGTGTGCAATTTAGTTTAAAATATTGTTAAAAAAAAAAAAAAAAAAAAAAAAAAAAATAAATAAAAAATACAAAAACTAAACAATTTACATTAAACTAAAAGAGATACATTCGGTTCATTTTAGGACTTCTAGTCCACCGTATTTAAAAAATATCAATCGTTAACAACAGTTTTAAAACTATTAAAATCTCTTGTACTAGGATTTAGTTTAAAACAATTCAAGTTTTACCGTTGCTAAGTCGTTTGACAAAATTTATTTAAATTTATTGATTAAAACTAAAATGGCTTTATAATTTGAAAATGTTTTAAATAGAAAAAAAAATTATAATTTAAACGCAAAATGTTTGCGTATGACATTTTGAGAATGCAAGGGAAGACATTTTCATTTTTGTCAAAATCCAATTATATATATTAAAATAGGTTTGTTATTAGCATAAGAGTATTTTGGTGTTCAAACCATTGGTCAATGGGATACAGTATTTTTTAGGGCTAAAAAGTCCCCCCCCCAAAAAAAAACAAAAAACAAAAAAACAGTTCAACAAGCCACATCACGTGGTTTAAACCACTGCATTCTTACGTAGCACTAGTTAAAAAAATATTAAAATCTCTTAATTTAAAACTATTCAAATTTTACCATTGTTAAATCGTCAGACAAAATTAATTTAAATTTAAGTTATTTATCTCATTCGTTAAAAATAAAATGGCTTCGTAATTTGAAAATGTCTTAAATAGAATTTAAAAAAAAAATTTTAATGCAAAATGTCTGCGTACGACATTTCTTTGAGAATAAAAGCGATGACATTTTAATTTTTATCAAAATCCAATCATTATATATATATATATATATATATGCGCATTTAAAAGTAGGTTTGTTGTTAACAGAGTATTTTGGGTGTTCAAATCATTGGCCAATGAGATATAGTATATTTTTAAGGCTGGAAAGCCCCCCCCCAAAAAAAAAGTTAAAAAAAAAAAGCAGTTCAACAACCCACATGACGTGGTTTAAACCACTACATTCTTACGTAATTTTATAAATTAAATTGTCTTCCTGTTTGGCTCTTGAGCTACAATGTGCGCCCCCTGAAATAGTAATTGTGCGATGAGGCGCCGATCATGAAGCAAGAGTTGTGCGATATCCAGCCGCGTTTCTTGCCATAAGTTTTAATACCACTTTCCTCCAACCTGACTATCAGGTCTATTTTCGTGTTCCCGAATCGTTGCGGTTTAATAATTCGATAGGGGAGTCAGTAGCAACAACAACAACAACAACAACAGAAAAATATATGCAATAATGTCGATTAGTTTGTACATTACTTTACAAATCAACCTTGGACAAGTCAAGATAGTTGGTGCTTAATGAGAGATACACTCTCAAACATTTAAATTTTACAATTTACCAAAAAGGAAATTTATTCAATGACAACCCACACAGAAAACCCCGAAAATTGTTCAATTCTAGACGCACTTCATCGTATATACAAGGGTCGATTTTTATCAGCCAGTCTTATAACTACTCTCTCCCCTATTGGTCTCTTAATTAGACGTATCACCTGGCGAGCCCGTTTGTAGCCCAGTAGATTGAACGCTGGTGATGGTGGGGTTTCTTTCAGGCTTGGTTCGTTTTGAAGTAATTCAACCGTCCTTTCCCTTTATATTATAAGGATTAGTTTATTATCATTGAGTGGCTTCATGTCTTGTCTGGAGCAACTCCCACTAAAAAAATAATGAAAATGATTAATGTTTATAATTTTAATTTGGTCCGATTGTCATTTCAGATAAACCAGCAGTAATATGAACGAATTAGAAAATTCTAAATTTATAAATTAATTTCCTTAAATGATAGTAAAAGCTTATATATGTTGTGCAATTCCCAGTAACCTCATCTGCCAACGATCAAGACTTGCCCAAACGTACATTTTGAGAACTGACTCATTTTGTAGAGACCTTTCAGGAAACCTTGCCAACGTTAACTTTAACAATGTTTCCTTGTATACAAATATTCGCGAATACATTCGGTACTAAATACGAACGTGTTTGCGCATATCTTAAAGTTTATGCATGCGGACGAATGCATTCATATTAACAAATAATGCACACATTTAGTTACTCATAAATTAGATGGTGGACAGTTCCCTACTGTGACGGACGTTAGCGTAGTCTCTGTTAAACTTGTCAGGCGGGGCAGGCCAGACTCAAAATCTCGCGTTAATGGAGGCTCCTTCTGGCTCACGTCAGAACCTCGTTTCTGAAACGAGCCGCTGTTTTCATTAGCCGTCGAC
>NC_136526.1:11972308-11994808 GCF_053919585.1 Euprymna scolopes
TATATATACATACACACATCTATACATATATATATATATACACACATCTATACATATATATATATACATACACACATCTATACATATATATATATATACATACACACATCTATACATATATATATATATACATACACACATCTATACATATATATATATACATACACACATCTATACATATATATATATATATATACATACACACATCTATACATATATATATATATATACATACACACATCTATACATATATATATATATATACATACACACATCTATACATATATATATATACATACACACATCTATACATATATATATATATACATACACACATCTATACATATATATATATATACATACACACATCTATACATATATATATATATACATACACACATCTATACATATATATATATATACATACACACATCTATACATATATATATATATACATACACACATCTATACATATATATATATATACATACACACATCTATATATACATACACACATCTATATATGCATACACACATCTATATATGCATACACACATCTATATATATACATACACACATCTATATATACATACACACATCTATATATACATACACACATCTATATATACATACACACATCTATATATACATACACACATCTATATATATGCATACACACATGTATACATATATATACATACATGTATACATATATAAACACATATGCATACATGTATACATATATATGCATGCATATATACATATGTATACACATATACATACATGGGTACATATATATGCATATATACATACATGTGTACATATATATGCATATATACATACATGTGTACATATATATGCATATATATATACATGTATACATATATATACATATATATATACATGTATACATATATATACATACATGTATACATATATATATACACATACTTATATACATATATGTACATACGTACGAGTTTTGGATTTTGGATTATTATTTTTTTTTTGCAACACGGGAAGAACAGAGGGAAGAATGGAGATATTTGGGAAAATTCTTTCCAGCTTCTATCATCGGAGCCAATAAACGAGCTTCGAATTTCCGTGGCACTGCGAAGACATTTCTGCAGTTCGTTCAACTGCAGAAGGTGTTGTGGAATAATAAGTACTCCTACCTCCCCTCCTACTCTTTCCTGCATTAAAAAAAAGAACAAACAAAAGACTTTTATTTATTTATTTTGGGGTTATTATTCTATAGTGGAGCAGATTGCCGAAACAATCTTTCACTTGGTGATACAAGCACCAAAATTGAAATTTGTCAGGTTTGCTTCTGCAGCCATCTTGAAAACTGGAAGCCATCTTGAATTTTCTGATGACTAATGTTCTTTTCTTAAAATATATGTTCTGAACGTCATTTGTGACAATTTTGGTGTTTGGATCACTAAGTGAAAGATTCTTATGGAATATTGAGACAACCTGCTCGCCTACTAATCTTTATATTAGGTTGGTGCAAAATTAATGTCGTTTATATATATGAACATAACGATTTCAATCCTACCCAAAGCAGGCCAGAGGATTAGTCGGCCTAAAACGTTGTGTGATAGTACGCACAGGCGCAGAAGCATACATACAAACGTCGCATTTGACATATTTAAGCGAGAAATCATCTATTTTTGGATCTAATATTCATAACGAGGCTCTTGAACTGTGCGTTTTTTTTTTTTTTTTTTGGCGGGAACAGAAAAAATTGTTTTGATATTTCGGCGAGGTTCAGTTGAAAACGTCATCCCAAAAATATCCTTCTCGAGTTTTTCCTAATCAAAACATACCGATTTCAAATTATAGGAAGAAGAAGAGGAGGGGGGGGGGAGCAATAATAACAATGTATTTTCCAGTCATTTGTTTTCCCCGTCGCCATTTTATCGTTAGATGGTTTCATGCGTCCTCGGATATTTATATCAGGCTCTGTCCGTCGTTTGGTTGGTCTGTCACATTTCAGATTTCGAACAGCATTTCTAGCGTTAAACGTGCAAGTCATTTAGATAAGTTGAAATATTCAAATCAGTAGTCCTGGATATGACCTTAAACTACATCCGATGGTGATGCCCCAGCTTGCGGGCTTTGGGGAGTGTGGAGCCACTCCTAATCGCCATTGCTCCCAGGTCTACTCTGACCCGGAGTGGTAGTACCTGTTAGAGTCCCAACTATGGGTTAAATAGAAACCGACTTGAAAAAAAAAAAAAAATATATATATTCTATTAAAAATCTTTTCTTCAAAATCATTGGATTCGGCATTAAATAACCTGAAAAGGGTTGATATGCCGTAAAACAAAAACAACCAACCAACCAACCAACCAACCAACCATCTAAATCAGTGATCTGTCACGCTGAAATTTGAATACGGATTTTGATCGTCATGCTTAAGTTTGAAATTGTTTTCCCCTTAATCTATAATGCTTATGTCATGAATATCATTTCCAGAAGGTTGACGCGCTTAAGTTTGAAATAAACGCTTGCGTCAGTATATCACGCGTAAGTCTAAATAAGCAATTTTGTTGATCTGTCATACTTAAGTTTGAAAAAGCATTTTCGTCGGCCTGCCAGCCAGGTTTAACTATGAAGTAATATTTTCAGTGGGCTGACATGCTTAAGTTTGAAATACCATTTTCGACAGTCTGACACACTCATGTCATAAATACCATTTTCAGCGGTCACTCATGCTTAAGTTTGAAGTAGTATTCTGGTCACTGTCACGCTCATGTTATAACATTTTTAGTGGTCTTACGAATGCGTGAAAAAAATACTGAATAATTCGACCCCCTATCTTTCCAAGTTTATAACTACTCGAAAAATGTAATTCAAACGCTAATTTATTTTTCAATTAAAAGGATCAAGGTTTCATTAAAAAAAAAAAAAAAAAAAAACCCAACGTGGTTTTTTACAAAAAAGGTTTTAAACTTCGAACTTTACAGGTAAATTTCTAAAAAACACCGTTTTAAATTTGAATATATTATTTATTGATCTTTTATCTTCAATTTGTGATATATAAAACTTTGGTGAGTAAATTAATTATTTACTTTTAAATAGACATTTCAAAATGGGGTGGGGGCGTGAATTAAAAAAAAACAACGTTTGTCTAAAATATTATATTCGATTTATTGGAAAGAGCATAAAATTTCACATTGACCCTGAAAATATTGTAAAAATTGAATCAATAGAAAAATTGATAGATTTTTAAAGTTTAAAAATTGAAAAATATTGTTCGTAAAATTCATTACTGTTTTTTTTTTTAAATAAAAAAAAAAAAATATTTCTATTACTTTTAAAACAACTTTAATAGTTTATTTTGGAAGTATAATCCATAAAGAAAATAAACAACCCACTTTTAAAAGAGAAATTACGAGTTTTTTTTTTTAATATTTTATTCGCAGTTTCGTGTTAGGGGTGTCAAAAATTCCTACAAAATTCTGATACACCTTGGTCTACGATGCTTAAGTTTGAAATGCCGTTTTCGTCAGCCTGTCATGCTTAAATATGATATAGCATTCCCAGCATTAATCGCGTAAATTAAAGGGATGTATCTAATAGATTCGATCAAGTATTTTTTAGCAGGGTGTTTGTCCGTCTTTGCTCATGCATTTTGTCCATGTGATGTGCTTGCGTATGAAATGACATTTATTTTTTTTTATACGCCTACACAGACCCAATAAAGGTTCTGTCTGTCTGTGTTGTATTTACATGGCATTTAAAAAAAATTTTTTTATCATAAAACGGTATATTTCGTGGACGCATCTTTTGATCGCCACTCTGCTTTTCTTTTATTTAACAAAAGCTAACTAGAAAAATGTCTGCCTAGCGAAGGTGACTAAGAATCGTTAAATGCAGGTCACATTTGTTTGGGATTTGGGATTATTATTATTTTCTTTTTTTCGACGCGGGAAGAATGGAGATATTTAGGAAAATTCTTTCCAGCTAGTGTCATCGGAGCCAATAAATTAGTTTCGAATTTCCGTGATACTGCGAAGACATTTCTGCAAGTTTTTCAATTGCAGAAGGTGTTGTGGAGTGATTACGCATCCCTCTACCTCATACGCTTTCCTGAATAATAAGAAAAAAGCCAAACAAAAGACTTATTTATTTGCGGGCTAATATCCCACTTTTTATATTAGGTTGGTGCAAAAATAATGTCGTCTGTAATATAAATCTCACTTGTCTGTTTAAATGTATGTACTTATATATGTAGTTCTGCTTAAAACTTTCGATAGAGGCGACGGATTTTCACGAGATTGGTATCATTTTGAAGCTCGACCCTTCGGGCGATAAATATTAAAAAAATGGCTAAAAACATTAATTCTTTCAACATCAACTGCGCACTTTTCTACAGGGAGAAGCCGCTTTTTTCGTCGATATTTTCGAAAGTCATCCCCTTTTTTAGACTGTCTAGCCTTAATTTAAACCTACGTCACTTCCGGATTAGCGATGGATGCAACAGCAAACACGTCACGTTTCCCCCCCCCCATATTTTTCCTCCATCGCGTAACGGCTTCCAGCCTGCCTGCCAACTACCACTGTTTTTCTTTTTTGCTCAACACACCTTCAAACACCCGGGAAACGCCACACACCCAGGCTAGTTATATATATATATATATAATTCGAAACCAAAACCTGTGAAGAATCATTGGTAAAATTATTTATTACAATAAATGAAATGTCATAACAATTAAACGAAAGTCACTCGAAAGCAAAAAGATGTAAGCGTGAAACAAAAATAACACACGCTATCATATTAATATATGCATGTGTGTGATTTTCCAGAATATTCACCAAAGCAAAAACAAATAAATAAATAAAACTAGCCCCCCAAAAAACAAAAACAAAAAAAAACGTGATAAAATAAATACACAATAGATTAATGTTACCAAAGGCAAGCTAAATCACTCTTTTACCTATCTGGGTAAGTTTGTTCATGTTTTAACTTATTTTAAAGTGTTTGTTTTACTTAAAAATAAAGATAATGTAAAGATTGTAAAATTAAGCGTAAAAAAATGGTCTCATTCAAGTCATAATCGAGACTCGATAGTCGCTCAAAAATCGAACAATAAACAAAATACCGATCCAGCAATACAAATGCGAAAATTGTACTGTTCTACCAGTATTTTCTTTATTCTAAAATTTTGAGCAATTATCGAGACTCGATTATGGCTTGACTGACACTACACTTATTATTCGTTCTAACTCGACTTTCATTTTTAAATTAAAAACCTTTAAAATAAGTTATAAACACAAATAAAACGTAGTCAGGTAGGTAGAAGAGTAACTTATCTTGCCTTTGGTAACATTTATTTGTGATGTATTTATGTTTTTAACTCCTTATTTTGTTTTGTTTGAAAAATCCCCAACATGTCTCTTATATCTGTGTAGGATTGTTGAATCACGAGTTTCGAGATTATCTTTAACTAGCTATGCGATTTTCTGTCGTCTGTCAAGCTTAAGTTTGAAATGACGTTTTCTATAGATTTGAACAGGAATGGCACCGCTGAACGCGCAGATTCAGTGGACGGATCTTGAAAGCAAACGCAAACAAATCCTTTCAAGATGCGTTCACAAACTGCGCGTATGTTGTGATAAGTGTTATGGCCACCAGAGCAAACAAGTGGTGTGGACGGCTAATGAAACGGGCAGCTAAGGAGGCAACCACTTATCATAGAGGAAATGATGGCCTTCCCAGAAACGTACGACCGACCACCAAGTGTTTCCTATGGCATTGCGACCCCGCTAAGGAAGCAAATGTCCATCTATATTTGTTGACCACTTAAAAAAAATAAATGAAGCAGCCCTCTCAGCCATTAAAAAATTATTTAGCATTCGAAACATTACGCGTTTCCTTTTCGATCGGTTATTGTTTTCCAAACGACCAGACGTATTACGAAAGGTACAAAATTCAGGTTCTTATTCAGAATTCAACCTAATTAAAAAGCAAACAAAAACAAAAAAAACCAAAAAAAAAACAATATATGATTTACGTACCCTTCACCGATCGAAAATGTCATATCCCGAAAATCACATAAATTGATCAAGTATTTTTTTTTAAATAGAAAATAACCCTTCTACGATTTTTAACGATCAATACTATATTCTAGCCATTACGAGGTTAATTTCTAAATCTCAGTAGTTCAAATAGTTGACTCCCTTTATTATTATTATTATTATTATTGGCGGATGAAGACACATCGTTCTCGCGTCCTATATAGAATTTGATTTTCTTAGTTAAAAAAGAACAAAACAAAAACAAAAAAACTACTTGATTAATTGACGTGATTTTTGGAATATGACATTTTTATACTGTGACGAGTACGTACATCAAATATTTTTCTGTATTTTTTTTTCAAATTAGGTCGAGTTCTGTATTTGCACTAAAATTTCCTCCTTTTTTCTCTCCTTTCTTATTCCACTCTTAACCCTGGAAAGTTTGTTTGATGTTGAAGTTATAGAATAAACTGTAAACTAACACTGGTTTCAAAATAATACTTCCGGTTAAAAACAAGGAGAAATAAATATGTCTAAGCGATTTCAAAGTAAACTCTCTTCATTTTTAAAGATGGTTGCCAACTGAAAAAAAAAAAATCTGAAGCTGGCCTATAAATTATCATATGTAATTATTAGGTTGGTGCAAAAATAATGTTTTTAAATCATTCAAACACGGTAGTGTGTGAAAATATGGTTAAGTGGCAGTTTTAGTCATTTAGAACTGCTTTAAAGCTTCACTGTTCACTCATTTTTCGACCAAATTTCAAACAATTATTACAGTTCATAGATTACCTTCTCAGCTATATTGTGAAAAAAAAAAAGGTTCAATTTTTGTACAGTAAAACAAAAGTTATAATGAATTTTCTGGTGTTCAAAATTGTAAAAAAAAAAAAGTAAGATGAGCGACGTTTTTAAGACTGGTTTCCATAGCAACCACGTCGCATCAGCGACTACTGTTGCTCCCAATTCACCGCTCTTGCGAAAAGAGAAGTAACAAGTAAAACAGAGAATGAAAGAATGAAAGGGAGATTTGGGGGAGGATTTTATTGAAAGAAGACGAGTGCCGTAAATTATTACATATGTGTTTATGGAGCAAAAAAATTAGACTGACATTAAGCAAAGAACAAGTGAATTTATTGGAAGCCTGGAAAAATCGTGGAAAAATGCGAGCTTTAAAAGTAATATGGTTAAGCTTAAACATAGAAAAGTAAGGGACTAGTTGTTAAAACTGGAAAAGAAAAGGACAAGATATTCTAGTAAAAAATATAATAATAAATATAACTTAAAATATTGCAGCATTAATAATTATTTTTAATTCAATTTATAACATTATATAATCAATTCTTAATCCTGCAATATTTTAAGTTATAAATTTATTATATTTTTTACTAGAATATATTGTCTGGTTCTTTTCCAGTTTTAACACCTAGTCCTTTCCTTTCCATGTTTAAGCTTAACCATATTACTTTTCATGCTCGCATTTTTCTATTATAATATATATATAGTTGGACGTAAAAAACGACATTAATTTTGCACGAATCTAATACACATTAAAAAAATATTCCTGTTTTTCTAAAGCTGACCTATAAATCGTCTATATATTAATATGATAGCCTGTGTTATTTTGTGTGTCACGTTTACATCTTTTTTCTTTCGAGTGACTGTCGTTTAATTGTTATGACCTTCCATTTCTCGTAATAAATAATTTTACCAAGAATTCTTCATAAGTTTTGGTTTCGGTTTCGATTACAACTGAAAGAACTCAAGTTATATATGCAGTGTAACCCGGATATAAGGGACTGTGTTTCCAGTCCCCAGGTTATCTTATATCCGGGGTTTCTTATATCCGGGTTACACTGTACATTAACACAAGCTTTAATTTGGGATTAGAGAAAATCTTTTTTCGTTTTTCTTATATTCGGATCTCTTCTATTCGAGTTACAATATATATATATATATATATATATATATATATATATATATATATATATGAACAAACGATTAATAAAACATGTTAAAAGACATCTTGAAAAAGAGTTAAAAACATATTTAATTTTAAAAAAGGAAGCACAAGATAAGTGGATAGTCCTTAATCCGCAGAGTTTCGAAGAAATACTCTCCTCATCAGAGGGCAGGAATTAGCAAAATGCGGGATCGGATTTTGCATGTAAAAGTATTTAATGAAACTACAAGTAAGTCACAGATCTTACTTGGTTAAAAAAAGGGTGAGGTAAGGGGAATAGGAGGTAAAAGAAAAATGATAAATGATACAAAGATTTCACATGAATGGATAGTCCGGTTTATATATATATATATATATATATATATATATATATATATATATATTTGGTTTCGGTTCAAGCTGACGAACCCAAGTCATATAGATATATATATATTTTATTTTTGAAATCACAACTTTATAATATTTAAGAATCGATAGAAAATTGACTTTTTAATAATATATACGAAATATACATAAATTAAAATAATTATAAAGAAGTGAACCATAGCGGAAATTCAATCGACTAAAATAAGATGGAAAACGGGGTGAGGAAAAGGAAAAAAAAAATGGGGGAAGTTACATGTAACAAATGTACAATTCAGTAAAATAAATAAGTCGATTAAAAACTCCTCTCCGCTCTTACTCCATTCCACTACCAAATATTCTAAAAAATAATAATTTGCAGACTTATGACCCTTGAAAAGTTAGTCTGAACGAAAAGCGCTTCGGGTGTATTTTAACGATCTTGTTTTCAATCGACATTTATTTTATTGAATTGTACATTTGTTACATGTAACTTCCCATTTTTTTTCTTTTCCTCACCCCGTTTTCCATCTTATTTTAGTCGATTAAATTTCCGCTATGGTTCACTTTTTTTATAGTTATTCTAAAATTTTGCCAATCGAATAAAGTTATAAATTAAAATATATTTGAGCGTTTTTTACGACCGTGTTATGCCGGGCGTCCCTGCTAGCTTAAATAAATACTTTTGCAGTTTTAACAAAAGAGCTACAATAATATCAGTGCGTCTCCATTTACACTGAACATCTATAGAATGCCAATATCAATATATTACATATGAAGGAGTCCGCTGTGGAATTTCCACAGATCCCACTAGTTATATCTAATTATACATTCCAAAAAATATTCCTATGTTTCATTTTTTCGAATGGTGCAATTTAACCGCGGGCTGTCTCACATATTGGCCTTCAGTTCCTTCCTGAGGCTACCTTTTCTGGATTTAAAATTTCTCAATTCAGAAATTATATCATACTAGCATGGGTGCCTGGCGTTGCCCGGGTATTTGGAGATGTATGTTAAGCAAAAAAAAAAAAAAAAAAAAGTGGTCAATTTTTTTATACTTTGGCCCCTATTATGACCCCTTAAAATTTATTGTTTTGTGCTCAAATTTAGTTATTAAGTTAGATCCATGTCCAAGGAACCTATATCTAAAATTGCAAGTGTTTAGACCCAAAATTGTCGGATGAGTTTGGTAGAATTCTCAAAGGTCAAATCGTTGAACTTTGACCCCTTAATCGCCAGATTTCTGGCCGAAAACCGATCACCTAGATTTTTCCAAATCTCAGTATACTGTATATCAAATTTCGAGTCTGTAGACTAAAAATTGACAGAGTTATTGCGTAGGGAAATGTAAACAGACAAACAGACAGACAGACACTTTCACATATATAGATAGATCATTTTCTCCATTCCAATCTATCTATACTCCTATAATTTTTTTGTGTGTACTGTTATTCATATCGAAAAATACCTTTTATCAATTTATTTAAAAAAGAAAATACAACTTTGTTATATATGGGTCATGGAATTGCATTCATCTGCAAAAGATCTAGCTAATTTGCATATTATTTTAAACATTCATTTTAATTAATTCCCTATTAGTTTTTTTTAGGTTTTCTGATAGGAAAATCATCTTTAGTTAACTATTACGTGTAATTATATTTATGCAGATATTCTACATGATTTATACTTGCGTAAAAAAGTTATAGAAAAGTATATATATATATATATATATATATATATATATATATATATATATATATATATATGTGTGTGCATATATATATATTTAAAATTTTTTGCCTACGAAATTTTTTTCAGTTTTTAGTCTACGGACAGTAAACTTAATATAGAGTATTCGAACTCATGCGAAATTTTATATTTGGGGTTTAACCGGGGAAAATCGGTGCAAAAGTGTGAAAATTAAAAAAAAAATCAAATTTGCCAGGCGAAGGTCGAACGACGGCATTACGAATATGCATGTGTAACGTAATAGGCATTGGTTCGTGTTTTAATCTTTAGCTTTGCAGCAAACGTCTTCATTGCTCAGGCATTAACCTCAAAAGAAAAGTAAATTGCAAGCTAAACGTTTTGGTTTCGATTCTCGGTGGTGGCTCACGAGTCATTTTTATTTTTTTAAAACTTTTTAAATCATTACTATATATTGGGTCCAATATATTATAATAATAAATACGAAATCTGCATTAATCAATTTATATTTAAGCGTAATTCATGCGTAATTTATTTAAGCGTAATTTATGACCGGGAAATGCCGGGTAGCCTGCTAGTATATCTATAAAAGTAAGAAAGTGTGTCTGTGTGTGTGAGAGAGAGAGAGAGTAAGACAGAGAGAGAGAGAGAGAGTAAGACAGAGACAGAGAGAGAGAGAGAGAGAGAGAGAGAGAGCGGACGTTTCTCAACCTATATACTCAACGAATTTTCGATTCACAAGCTTCAAATTTAGTATATAGGGTATTCAGACACGTGGAAAACTTTTAAATCTGTTTTCATCCGGCAAAGGGGCTGCTAAGGTGTCCAAATTGAAAAATTAGTGCGTGGAAATCATCGGAATTTTATCTGTTTGTCAACTGTTTCACGAATGCGCATGCGTGAATGGTTCTCATGACAGATTACTTATGTTAAGAATAAGTAGGTTTGAAAACACTTTTTAAAGGAGCGTGTCACGCTGGTCTCAGGTTATCGTACTTGACTCGCTGTCTTTAGGCTTTGGTTTCAATCTCAGCTCGACTATCTTCTTTTTTTTTTACTTACAAGAAGTGAACTGTTTAGAAAAAAACAATGCTCGCATGCATATTCATGCGTATTTTACGACTGAGAAAAATTCTTTAAGTATATACGTTGAGAAGTGACCTCACACGCACATTCTCACTTTCATCTACATTTATAAAAGCGAAAATGTGCGTGTGTTAGTGTGTGCACTTTTTGTGTATGTCCGCAAAAGGCTTTTTTTCAGGGGGCGCTCGGTCGGCTCACTCCTTGTTAAAACTTTTTATATACTGTCTAAATCATAATATCTACGAGTTAAGAACGGGGGTCGCGTCTATTTTTAATTTGCCCGACTTTTACGCGCTATTTTCGAGATTTTTTTCGACCGCATATTTGTTTCGCTTTTCAGTATAAAAAAGCGAAACTGAAATCGTATCAGCAGTTATGGACGTTTGGTCAATGTTGGTTTTCACCGTCATATCAGACAATTGCTTTTATTTGGACACACTCCCCTAATAAAAGGGAGCTGGTTTTCCCTACATGTTGGGGAAATAAAATCAGACAAAGTTGGGTAACCCCCCCCCAATAACTAACTCGCAGTTAAAATTCAGTGCGGAAATGTTAAGTGCGTTTCATTTCCTGTGACGTCATGTTTGACCTCATGAAACACGTACCTGTCTGTCACATCACTTTTTAATCATTTTACACATTCTAACTTCTGCCATCGTAGTATGGCGGGAAGTCATCAGCCTATTAACCTCAAGGCTTCGAGTTCGAGCCTAACTTCCTACCAACACTTTTTTTTCACCTACAAACACCCGGGCGACGCCGGGTACCACCACTAATAGATATATAAACGAGATAAATAGAATAAAATTATGTTAAATAAACAAAACTTCGATTATAAAACGACCTTGGTCGAAGCGGATGCTAGAGGATTGCTCTGGGAACCAAACTATTTAATATTTACGTATATGTATATATATATATATATATATATATATATATATATATATATATATATATATATATTGTTGTTGTTGTTTATTCTAAAGCAATGTTTATTGACCAGAATAAATTGCGTATTCACTTTTCATAAATGCAAATTATTAATGGATGCGTAATTTAAATGTAAAAAAAAGCAAAAAAAGCAAAAAAAGAAAGATTCCCTTCTTGATGTCGGAAAGGTTTCGAGTCCAGATGATTGAACGCTGATAGTGGGATCTCTTACAATAGTAGAGCCGACATTTATTTAATGTAGCCGCCTTCAGCCTCAATCACCACATCGATACGGATCCGAAACTGGGAGCATGCTTTTTCAACAAGCGCCGGCGTGAGTTCGGCGAATACTCGAGAGATGGTGACGCTCAGACTGGCTTTGGTGTTGTGGGAGGTCATGTTGGTGATGTTCTCGACGTATGACCAAAGGAAAGTAGTCCAGCGGGCTCAGATCGGAGAAGGAAAGGGTCCAGTGAGAGAGGGGTACAAAGTCGATACAGTCCTTCTGAAGCTAAGCCTGTGTCTCTTTAGACTTGTGGGTCGGCGCAGAGTTCTGGTACCACACCCAGGATCTGTCAGCTGCCACCTCATTGAATCAGGAGATCACCACGCTCTTCAGCACATCCAGATACACTTTGGTGTTGACTTTCAAGCCAACTTCGATTATGTTAGGTGGCATGATATGGCCCCTAATTGAAATCACACTTAAAGACCATAACCGTGACAGGAAATTTCGTTGAGATGTGCTCTGAAGCGTTGAACCGGCTTAATTTGCATTTTGAGGGCGCTGGCGATGGTCCTGTTGTCATAACTTGGATCAGTTGGTAGCATAAGTTGTACAGCAGTGCATCACCGATATTGCCCGTTAAACATTTGTGTCACTTTCAAACATGATAAAAAGCTCCTATCGCTCTTCGGATTTATACAAAACTGGCCAACTAGTAGGTGGTTGGCAACAAAGAAAAAGAAAACCGGTTTTCATCAAACGGAAATGGAATCATGTTGTGTTTCCTATGGTAACAATTTTATCGTTCCACTCTGTATAAGAAGATTTTTCACACTAGAAAGCCTGGACGATGACGTTGTTCTCGCTTAAGTAATTACCAGGGATCGATTCGCTCTTAAAAAGCAGGTGAGGTTCTCTGATATCTGAATGACAACAGGACACCTCATCAAAAACTTTTGTAAAAAACGTAATGTGGCGACGAATATTTACACTTCGGCATCCAAAACGAAAGCGCTTGAACTCGTTTCTGCGCATGTCTTCCTGCTTGAATTAAAAATAACAAAGCAAAATTATTGTAAGCCAATCAGATGCATTTCTAAGAATTTATAAAAACTGGCGTTTTCAATCCACCCTGAATGCTGTCTACATATCGATAAAAGTGAAACTGTGTGTGTGTGTGTACATTTAATACATAAAGCAGACTGCCATTATCGGCATATTAAAGTCTTATTTTTAACACGAAAAAAAAAAAAAGAAATGGTCAAAAATATTTCGGACACTTGACAGTATTAAGATTAACACCTCTTCTTATTGATTCCCAAATTTCATGACTAAATTCTTCATACAATCACGGTACGGACCTTTAGAAAACAGGGGGGGGGGTCATTACAAAACCTTACCGAAAACGCCATTTTATGACGTTCACATTTTTATCACTTTATTTGCTTAAAACTCTTAAAATATATAATGTACATTCATATTTATTAATTCATTTGAAAGTATATTCATTTCCGAACAAAACAGTAGTAATTTGAAGACTTGAAGTGCTTTGGTTAAAAAAATATGGCTATTTTAGTAGAACTACCTTGAAATCTGTGATTATCCAAAGCGTTTTTTCGTCCATGTGTATTACTACTATTAATTTAATACATAAAGCAGACTGCCATTATGTTCCTTTCTTTCTCTATCTAAAGAGAGATAGAGAGGAAAAGATATCAACATTTCCTTTCTCTCTTTTCCAGTTATAGATCTGCTGCTGATGCTGCGGATATCTAAGATATTAATGAAAAATCTATCCATTGTAAAGATCTTCCAGGGCAGTAAAAATAATTATGCCTAAGGGGAGGTTCGTACTCACAAACTGTACATGCGGCAAGTTAACTGATCCACAGTAGAAGGTAAAAAGTAATGGCTATTAAATACATGATCCAGACTGTCTTGTTTTTTCTTCACTTCTCTAGAGTTGAAAATCGGTTAAATGCAATGAAAGAAAGACAGAAAAAAACCCAAACAAATAAATAAATCGAGACTTTATTTTCCTAATTTCATATATAAAAGTGAAAATGTCTGTGTCTGTCTGTGTGTGTACATTTTCCTACCAAATAACTCTGTCAATTTTCAGTTTACAGACTCGAAATTCGGCATAAGGGGTATTGAGATTTGGAAAATCTTTTTAATCGGTTTTCGGCCAGAAATTTGGCTGTTAAGGGGGTCAAAGTTTAACGATTTGACCTTTGAATCTCTACAAAACTCCTCTGCCAATCTTAGATATAGGTTCCTTGGACATGGATCAAACTTTTTAATTTGATTTGAGCCCAAAAGATAAAATGTTAAGGGGGTCAAAACTGGGGTCAAAATTAAAAAAAAAAGTGACCTTTGCAGTCCACCAAATTACTCAGCCAAATTTTACATAAAGTGTATTCAGACATAGGGCAAGCTTTTTAATCGGTTTTTGGGAGAAAATTTGGCTGCCAAGGGTTAAAGTTCCAAAGATTTGACCTTTGCAAAGTATTCAGCCAATTTTGGGTCTAAACATTTGAAATTTTACATAAAGAGTATTCAGACATGTAGCAAGCTTTTTAATCAGTTTTTGGGCGAAAATTTGGCTGGCAAGAGATCAAAGTTGAGAGAGTTAACCTTTGCAAACTCTACCAAACTCCTCCGCCAATTTTGTGTCTAAACACTTGAAATTTTAGATGTAGTTTACCTGGACAAGAGTCAAACTTTTTAATATATATATATATACACATATGCACATAAAGTTATGAACAGTACATAGGGCCCAAGCAAAGCCGGGCTGAACTGCTTGTAAAAAAAAAAAAAAAAAAAAAAACAGAACAAAAAAAAAAAAATTTTCTTCAAGAAAACAGTTGAGCATAACCCGACGGCCTAGGTTCGGCCTTGAGCCTGCTACTGTCTTAACTCACGTAATGAACACGCACGCAGATATTAACGAACTCATCTCTTCCATTATCGTCTGCTCATTTAAAAATGATTTATTCATTGAAATATTGCTAACATTTCTCACTCAACTTTCTTTGTACCGTGAAAACAAATTAACATTGACTTTTATAAATAAGTAGACTACCCATGACCCGTTGGGTCAGTATGTTATATTAGCTATGGAATTAATATATGAGCGTGACACTTGTGCCGTAAAGAAATTAGTTTTATTTGTGACATAACAGAAACATTTCTATGAAAGTATATTAAAATGAAAAAAAGAATATAGATAGATTTCTATGAGTCGTTCTGTTTATAATTGTTTATTTTTGAAAAAAAAAGAAGCAAACTTACAGCCAATGAATTATAAGTGGTTTGCCATACTTATATGTAAATGTGCACTGAACAGATACCATAATACTTAAGGTTAAATTCAGATCTTGATATATCTTAATTTAAACGCGAAAAAAAAAGCAAAAAAAAACAATTGAGACGCTGAAAACGTACACAGTAAAACAATACGTTTTATTGTCACGTTGATTATTTATTTATAACGCAATTTAAAAGAAAAACATATTTTCGGGGTTATTTATTTATGTTGGTAGTGTAGAAGAAAATGTATGAATGTTTTTTAAGAAAGTGTATTAAAAAATGGAGAATAAATAAAAAAAAAGGTGGTGGATAAACCGCCGTTGTAAAATGCTCTTATGGTTGTCACCGAGTTAAAGTAGATTTATTTTTAAGAAAATGGCGTTAAAATAACTTAAACGTAATACAAAAATGAACGATGTAAAAAAAGCAAAAAGTATTAACAATTGTTTATTTCTATAATTTAAACGCGAAAAACAAAAAATTGTGACGCTGAAAACGGACACAGTAAAACAATGCGTTTTATTGTCGCGTTGATTATTTAGTACAATATATATCGTATATATAAAACAGGTCGTTGATTATGCGTATTATTTGTAATCACGTTTTGCGTTTGCTTCCTATATCTTCAAGTTTTTATTCAAATAAATTTAAGATATTCGCTTTTCTAAGGACGCCCGTTTGTTCTAACAAAACCGGTCAAGCGATTTGTGTTTATTTGTTTACGCTGTTATGGGTTTATGTTTATGTACGCATGCGCAATCGGAAGTCGTAA
Source organism: Euprymna scolopes (assembly GCF_053919585.1). Classification (NCBI taxonomy): domain Eukaryota; kingdom Metazoa; phylum Mollusca; class Cephalopoda; order Sepiida; family Sepiolidae; genus Euprymna; species Euprymna scolopes. Next base: position 11,988,677 of record NC_136526.1, read on the forward strand.
ACCGGATGTTGGGTTACAATCCCCTTTACAAGGTCATTTGAGTTTTATAATTATTTTAAATGAAATACTAGCTGGACGCCCGGTGTTGCCCGGTCGTATATTACGTTTAAACATTATATCTTTATTTATGCAGATTGCGTATGTATTATTATAGAATCAATATATTACGAGGAATAATTTACCTGGTGAACTAATTCGAAAATAAAAATATAAATAAAATAATAATGATAATGTCGTTCACAAATCCCGTTTGTGTTTGTTTACAATATCACGTCAGCTGATATTTTGCCTTGACGTTGAATGCCCTGGAAAAGTCACTTCTAATTAATTAATGTATGGTAGCTCCTCTTTTATCATAAATTGAACTCATTAATAATAAAAAAAAATTAAACTAAAATGGTGAGATACACCAGAGCTTGAACCGGGGACAATTCAATCTGGAATCGAATACTCTACCACTGACCTATACCTCCAGATGTCAATAATTATGTATTTTTTCTTAAGAAGAAATACTTTGCTAAGTTTTTATTATCTCCCTTGCCGGTGTAACGTATAAAAATTCCCCTGGAAAAATTATTTTTCATCTACAGGGTGGTCAAAAAGTCAGGTAACATGTTAAAGGTAGAAAAAACAATATGATCCATTATAATCTCTATTCGTTTAATATTATTTGTTTAAATATTTGAGTGTAATATATAAACTACCCCTCCTGATTTCTGGCTTTGGGGCTATGTAAAGGATAGCGTTTATGGCAAGAAGCCTGATACAATAGCGTCTTTAAAGTTATTTATTGAAGAGGAGATTGCGCGGATATCAGCTGCCATGATTACACGTGTTACACAATCAGTGGTTAATCGCTTCCAGCGATTGATAGAGAGAAATGGACGACAATTAACAAAATAAACATATTTCATGTTTGTTTCATTGTATATTTCAATGTATGGTACTTAAATATACGTGTATTGCTAATATCGTTTTTCTTTAAAATGTTACCTGACTTTTTGACCACCCTGTATAAGAAAAAAAGACTGTTTTTGAATCGGATTTTTTTGGATTTTCGATACTTATTAATTTCTGTACAAAAAATATCTAAGAACACTGTCAGGCATATAACTTAGCTTTGTGCGAAATTGGCAAAAGGTAGGTGCAGCCGTTTTGGAACATACACGGAAAGAACTCTTTCTTTCTCTCTCACACACAAAGTGACTTTTATATGATAATAGAAATGACTCGTATAATTGAACGAAGATTTCAGTTCTATTTTCAGACATTTAGATAATTCACGGCCCTTAAACTGGGCTAGAAGCACTGATCCTGTTTGGACTGAGTTCAAAATAGACTTCGTAGCCTAGTAGGGGATGTCTCTTTTTGTTTTCGCTGCAACCTCTGTCCCACAGAAGAAACGTTGCGATCCTATCTCTGCTCTATCGTTATTTTATGGCAAGTGCTCGTCTGAACTCCAATCTCTTCTTCCCCTTTGCCAAACTTTCACGACAAAACTCATCATCTAGTTGAAATCACTACCAGTAATTTCCCCCAGTCTTTATCCATGCCTAAACCTAAACTTAGAACCCATGAACAAAGCTTCTTTCTTAGAACTGCACGCCTGTAGAACTGTCTTCCGTTTGTCTGCTTTCCAGCTGACTACAATATGATCGTTTCTGCTCTATCATTATTTTCATGCCAAGAGCTCGTCTGAGCTCCAATCTTTGCCATCCCTCCTTTACTAAACTTTCACAAAAAAAAAGAAAAAAAAAACTCGCCTAGTTTAAACCACCAAGTAATTTCCCCAGTCTTTATCCGTGCCTAAACCTAAAGTGGATTCCACGAACAAAGCTTCTTTCTTACAACTGCACTGATGTGGAACTCTTTCGTTTGCCTGCCTTCCAGCTGACTACAATTTGATAGTTTTCAAGTCTAATGTAAACAAATTCTTGTGCCGTCCTCTTAAATCAAATTCTACTCAATTTCTACCAGTACCAATCATTATGCTGCTGTATTACCGACAACTTTACATTTATTAACCCTTATCCTCGAGAAGACTTCAGGCCTCGATAATTGATAACTTGCATGTAAAAATAAAATAAGAATGTCATAGGTCACGTCTGGTCAACTTTTGGGAATTCTCTTCAGAATTTAATCGTCAGACAGATGGACGAACCAACGGGCAGAATGACTACCCGAACCTTCTTATTTAAATACTTGGACAAATCTCAAAACATCATGGCCTTTTGGCCAGGAGCGGAAAAGGAAGTAATCAGTTCTGGTCAATGTGAGGGCAACCCTTCATATCGGACAATTGCTTTTTAAGTCAATTAGTTTAGTCAATGTGGGGGAAACCCTTCATATCAGACAATTGCTAATTTTGGACCCTGCCAGAGTGCCCCCTTGGGGTAGCTGGTTTTTCCTCCCCACATTAAAAAAACGGCCTTGTGTCTAATTTGCTCGGGGTGGGGGAAGAAGCAAATAAATAAACAACAAATATTTGCCTCACGCATGAAAAGCTAGCTTACTTATTTACGAGGAATTTATAGGATTAGAACAATTATTTTGACGTCGTAAATGTTTAGTTTTTTGTTTCTATTTTATTTATTTTTTGTTGCATTCGGGCATTGTGCGGAATTCGCATTCTCAAATGCATACCATGAAATGTACCGGAATCTAATTCGATCGAAAGTGAAAAAGAAACAGTGGGTCGCCTGGAACTTGGCATTCTTTTACGATGACATCTTTTGCAGACGAGCATCGGTGACATGGATACGTGTGTGTGCACAATTGTGATGCGATACGAGTATTAAACGAAATATGACATGGGTAAAATATGCATGTTATCGACAAACTTGTAGTTGAGTATGCGGACTATTGACTAGATTCTGGTTGCGTATGTGGCCGACAGAAACTTTTTATCGCACACACCATCTACCGATCGGCATTTTTTTATGATGTGCTAGCCTGAGTGCCCGGCGTTGCCCGGATTTTTGGTTGCTTGTTTTTGTTTTACGGTATATCAACCTTTCCCAGGTTATTTAATGCCAAATCTAGTTATTTTGAGGAACGATTTTTAATGAAGTATATTTTTTTTAAAGTCAGATTCTATTTAACCCATAGTTGGGACCCTAACAGGTACTACCACTCCGGGTCAGAGTGGACCTGGAAGCAATGGCAATTAAAGGGTGGCTCCACACTCCCCAAGGCCCGCAAGGTGGGGCCTCACCATCGGATATAGTTTTAGGTCATATCCGGGACTCCGGGTGTTTGGAGGTGTGTGTTGAGCAAAATAAAAAAAAAAGTGGTAGTAGGCAGGCAAAAGAAAGAAAAATACAACAAAACAAAAAAAAACAAAAAGAAAAAAAAGAAAAAAAAAAGAAAAAAAAAAGAACTAAAAAGTAATCCTGTCAGTTGTCGTTTCAAATAATATATCTCTATCGGTCTTCCATAGTTTACTCGCCTCACGGCCAAGAATCAATGGCTGGCTTCTGACCCTCATTGACTTGGCAATCGAACCGAGACACAAACAAATCGTCTGTTTTCATTGAGTAACAGTGGATTAAAATAAAAATAACAAAAACAACAAAATACAAGAAGAAATAGAAAAAAAAAGAAAAGAAAAGACTGCTGTCCATTGAATTTTGATTACAATAAAACTACCGCTAGAGGGCGGCAAGTATCCAAGCCGAAGAAGCCAGCCGAACATTCTTTTATTAAAATCAATAATTACTGGCCACCAGCCAGTATCGAAAGACGATGGTGAATACACGCTCTCACCTGTAAGCATTTTGTGAGGATTTATTCAGCTCTGTACAAGGGATACTGTTTTTTATGAAGCTGTATAGGTTATAAAATCATGTTAGAGTTAGTTAATAAGGTTAATACCAGTTGAGATTACGGCCCTGCTAACCAGTCCGATAGTCTGGGTCATTTTAGGAGTAGGTGATAAAATTGCTTCTGCCAGGTCGATACGTGGGCCTGTACACTTCTAGGACGTCCAACCTCCCAGGCTTTACCTTATCCCTTTGAGAAGAGATTAGTTTATTGCTAAAAGCCTACAGGGAAACACTGAAAGAGGCCGCCCAGGCATTCTTTGTGTGGGCCAGAGTGCGATCGTCTCTTACGAGTTGATTTTTATAAATCATCAGCATTCTGACTTGTGTCATATCTTCCCACGATTGGAGAGAGAGAGAGAGAGAGAGAGAGAGAGAGAGAGGGGCGCGGAGGGGTATCTACATCCGGGTACTCACACAAGCGGAGCCTTGTTTAAATAAAAGAGACATAATCAATGAATCGTCTCTAATGGGTACGGTGCAACCAACCTAACAGCCATGTGGAAAAATGAGCAATAAAGTCTATTTAGGTTTTAAGAAGCGAACATACACGGGAGCATGTCTAACAGGCAACTGTGGGGAGTTGAGTAACGAGGTGTCTGGTCGCATTAAATTTTAAACCTCTGCAGATTAGTACAGCCAGGGAAACAGGAAACAGAGCAGGAATTCAAAAATCTAGCCGAAGAAAGCTCTCTACCGTGCTAGAAAATGAGGTGAGGTGATGTACGTGGACCCTGTCTATCCTGTTAGAATTTTACATATGCCTGAAAGTATCCTGTATCTCTACAAGGCCACCATTGGCCCATGTATGGAGTACTGTTGTCACATTTGGGCTAGCGCATCTGCTACTAGTCTCACTCCTGGACAGGGTTCAAAAGAGTCGCGAACCTGACAGGTGCTGAACTGTCATCTAAGCTTCAGCCTCTGTCTCATCGACGAAATATTACGCCCTCTGTTCTACAAGTATTTTAATGATGAATGCTCTGACGAACTACAAGCACTTGTATCCCCCTCGACGTAAATACCCCCGACAAATTCGCCAAGCAGGAAAATCCAACCCCTTCACAGTTGAGATCCCAAGGTGTAAGAAAGCCTTCTACGCTAATAGTTTCTTCCTCAGAAGTGCTAGACTTTGGAACTCCTTTCCGGGATTCTGCTTTCCCAACTGTACTGACATGCAGAAGTTCAAGTGTAATGTGAACACACATCTTGCTGCTCAACTCCCTTAATAATATTCCTGCAACTTATGTCACCTATAGTAGACCCCTACTTCAAAGTGACACCGTGCCCTGTTTGGGATGGAAATTGAATTAAAAAAAATAAATAAAAGAAACTATTAGAGTAAAAGACACACAGGGATCTCACAAAACAGTAAAAATAAAATAAGTTTCTCACACAATACAAACAAAAGAAGTTCCTATAAGTTAGTATTATGCAACCTGATTCTGTGCTTGGCATTCTTGCAGGACAAGCAATTTACGACACGATCACGTTGACACACGGGCACTCACTAGATCTCCGAAGTTAAGCAACGTTGAACCTAGTCAGTACTAGACTGGTGACCAATTTGCGAATACCAGGCGCTTTATGTAGGGAAAGAGGCGTCGACCCCTTCTTGTAAAAGTTGCAAAAAATTTAACTTCAGCATCTCACCTAACGGGGATATACAAGATGTCTAAAAAGTCACTGAAGGGTCTTGAACTTAAATAGATTCTTTATTTTTGAAGATATTTTTCTGTAATTTTAACACAATCTGACTAAGACATTGGAAAATGTAAAATTCAAACAATTTTTATTCATAAAAAATAATATCTTTTAAATGTTGCCTATTTTCAGCTCCGCATATTTGTGCTCTTTCCAAAACATTATTCATTTCAGATTGGAGAATCCCTGGATCGCGATTTAACCCCCTTATCTCGCACTCTTTCCTTATTTTCATTTCTGATGACGTTTCGAGGTCTGGCAGCTTGCGGAAGATCAAGTACAGCTCCTTGGTCTTCGAATTGGCGCACAATGTTTCGAATTGTGTTATGACTTGGACAATCTCTTACATGAAAATGGCGTCGATAAGCTCTTTTGAGTCAAAATTATTGACCCCTGATTTTGGGTTAAACAATTTCACAACTTGCGTGAGTTGTTCAATGTTATACTTATCTAGAATTAATTTTCAAAATATTATTTGTAAAATATCTGAAATAGAGAAAAAAATAATCGTTAATGGTAAAATGACAAAGATTTTCATCCTTCAGTGACTTTTTGGACATTAAATGCGACTGAGACTGCTAGTGAATTTCATACTCCCATTGAACTT
>NC_136526.1:12002308-12027308 GCF_053919585.1 Euprymna scolopes
GATCATAGACAAGTTTACCGGAAGGTCTGATCAGCTGATCGGATCTACGTGTGTGTCACGTGATCAGGTTAGCTGGAGAGCAGAGGAGTTGGAACTTGGAATTGAAGCAGAGCGGTTGGGCTTTACGGTTGTCTCTCCTCCCCTCTTGTGAGGGAATGACGTGTCTCTCAATGTAGACTGCTGAGACCACAAGCAAAGAAACCCACTTTCCATTTTCATCTGCGTAGCATCCTGAAAAGTGAAATAAAAACTTATATGAAAACCAATCATGGTCTTGGAGTCAATATGTTTCGTCCAAAAGGTTCCAGCCCCCTCCAAGAACAAGACGAAGTCGAGATTGACCAGGTTCAGTGAGCAGAGAAAATAAAGGTATGTCGAAGATACACAGAACACACACACGCACGCATTAGATGATCACGAAACATAAAATGGGTTCAGAAAGTGAATAACCACTAATAGGCATTTAGTAACACATTAAGTTTACGTATCTGGGCAGCAACATAGTTTCCACAGAGAGAGATATTGGAACTCGCCTCTCAAAAGTATAGGCTGCATTGGATGAGCTACATTCAGTATGGACTTCGGGACTAACTAACAAAATGGAAACCTGGACACTCACCAAAAGATTGGAAAGAAAACTAGACGGCACATACACCCGTATGCTATAAACAGTATTAAATATATCTTGGCAAAATCATTCCATGAAGCAGCAACTTTATGGCAACCTACCTGCTATATCTAATACCATCAGAGAAAGACGCCTACGATTTGCCGGTCGCTGTCTGAGGAGCAAGCATGAATTAGTGAACGATGTATTGCTATGGACTCCACGACACGGACGCGCAAGCAAAGGATGACCTTGATCCACGTACATTCAACAAATAGCACACGACGCCAACTGTGAACCTGAAGATCTGAGGCAACTGATGAAAGACCGGAAACTCTGGAGAGGAAGAGTCACATTGGTCCGAGCAAGGAGCCCGTCATGATGATGATGATGATGGACACATTAAGGACACGTCACGAACAAACACAAAACGTATACACCGGTTTACATGGGTGCCGTTCATGTTAGATAACGTAACACGACTCATTTTGGTGCAGTTTTTGGTACACCATTATGTAACATGACTATATAACAAATCCAGCCATCCTTTGCTGCTGCCGATATTTCCTCACGCGCTCATATACACTATATAGTAGTGTATAATAATATATTATGTTGAAACCAGTATAAATTGTAAAAAAGTTAAAAAAGACTGATACAGTTGAAGATGTGCTCAACCTAGTGTCGTGGGGACTCACCCATGTCCAAAAGATGAACTCTTAACTGTAAAAATAATTTATATGACTAGTATTGATCGAACTGTTGTTCTCATTTCGGGTGTTATTTGTGCAAAGGTGTCGGACGGGTTGGCCTTCGATCGTCTTCAGGCATTTTGGTTGTTGTTTGGAAAAGAAAAGACAATTCGACCGAAACGTTCCAGTGTCTTTCTTCATTTTCAAAAAAGTCTATACACCCTTCCATCCTCATCAGTTAAACAAAATATAAAGATTTTTTATAAGTGTACCTATTTACAATACCTCCTCACGGGGCAGAGTTAGACACCAGGGTCGTTTTTTAACGTGGAGAAAACGTACAAAAATAAAAATTGTCTCAGTCGAGAAGGATTTCTCCTCCACTAAAAGAGAACGAGAAATGGAAGTGCCGCATCTGAAGAACAGATACTACACTTTGATCTTGGCCAAAAGGCCAATATTAAAATACACACACACACACACACATTTCTAAAATTATCCACTGACAATTGTTTCATCGTCTACGACTCATCAGAGTGGGTGAATCTGGCGAGATTCGAAACCGGAACCCCACAGTAATGAGCCTAAACTCCTTACCGTTCATCCATCTCCCACGATAGTTTGGATATATCGCGATTTACTTATTTTTTTTTTTGCGATACGTTTTTGAATCAGTTATTTACGAAAGTGCATTTTTACCTAAATGCGAGTTGGGAATAATTTTCCCTTTAACCAATTTAGTACCCCCACATGGGGAACGGCATATATATTATTTTTAAAATATAATTATCCACTGACACGTGTTTCGTCGTCTACAACTCATCAGAGTGGCTGAATCTAGCGAGATTCGAAATCGGGACCCCACGGCAATGAGCCTATATATATATATATATATATATATATATATATATATATATATATATATATATATATATGTACATACATACATATATATATATATGTATTAACAGGTTCGTTAGAAAAATAATGAAATGTTTACTTTCCTGAATTTGCGCTATATTTAACACAGACAGTAGAGGGGAAAAAGTAAAGAAAAAAATCGATACTTGATAGCGTAAAATATGGTGCCAAGTCATAAAAGTAAACTATAACATTAAAGTTCTTAATTTTTTTATGTGGGCTGATTGTTTATATAACTTTTATTGATCGGACTATTATGCGACGTTTCGGTCGGATTGGCCTTCGACCATCTTCAGGCGTGTTAGTTGTTGCGCTCTAAACAGAAACCTTCATTTCAAACGCACCCCTGTTATATCAAAGAACATACTGTTGATTTTATATGCCTGGTATTACTTGTGCAGTGATAATAGCTTGAATTTAAGTTTAAAATGAAAATGTCAAGTATCATAGTTCAATTGTGCTTTACACAAAAACATTAATTTCGAATGCTCCCCCCCCCGTGAAAGAACCTAATGTTGATTTTATATGTCGGGCCTGTCGGCTTGTGCGGGAATAAAACTTCTCAAATGCACTTGTGATGTTAGGCTGTGCAAGGTGTTAACTTTAGTCAAAATGGCTTGTTCCTACTTTAATTGGATTATTTTGACTATTAATACTTATTGAAACCTATCTAAGAACACTGTCATGCACATAAAGTACCATTTTACACCGATTGCGTAAACAATCTAGCCCGGTAGTCGTCACTTCCTGTCAACTTGAGCCTAGTTAATGTGGTGCACCAATATTTCAAGACGGAAACAGCACCGACTTGATTTTACGTGTCTCCCCCTCCACCCCATCCCGAGTACAAAAAAATATGTGGGGATCTCAAGAGCTCATCCAAAAGGTCTCTTTATCATTCTATTACAAACCAATTAAATAAAAAAGGTTTTTATATTACTGGTTTTGATCAGACTATTGCTCTCATCTTGAGTGTTTTTTGTGCAACGTTTCGGTCGGTGTAGCCTTCGACCATCTTCAGGTATGTTGGTGATTATTCTTGAAAAGATGGACTATTTATTATTAACCATTTAAAGTCATAACCAACTACAGTTCTGAATTTTTTTAGATGAGGGCTGATTGTTTATATTTGTTTTGATCGGATTATGGTTCTCATGTTCAGTGTTATTTGTGCAACATGTCGGTCGGTTTGGCCTTCGACCATCTTCAGGCGTGTTGGTTGTTGTGTTAAAAAATAAAAAAAAGAGAGAAAAGTTACTGGCTCCGTATTTATTTTCGTAATCTTGGAGTTGGTCTGTTTTTTTTTTTGTTTTTTTTGCCGCGGTTTCGTATGTGTGAAAAAAATTCGTTGACAAAGGGGAGGTAACTGTAATAAAAATCGACAGGGGATTATTTCCCTTCCATCGCCGGAATTTTAAAGCTGTATAATGTTTTCTTTTTTCTACAACTAGAGGTTCCCAAATGCTATTAATTTCTAAGCTTGGTCTGCTTAGTAACCCCACCTTTTTTTTTAAATTTTAACGCATGTATAACTTTTGAGTCGCCTGCGTCGCCATCTTGCATCCCTGTGTCTGAAAGATACACCAGAAGAATGTTACACCGACCGAAACGTTGCAAAAATAACACTCCAGATGAGAATAGTAAAATCAAATCAAGTAATATAAACAATTAGCCTTCATCTCAAAAATTCAGAAATGTAAGACTACAGTATTATTTGGATTCTTCAGACTACTGTCTTCAGCTGAAATATTTTCACGACGTTTCGGTTGATGTAACCTTCTTCAGGTGTATCTTGAACACTGGAATGTTTCTGTCGAACGCGGGAATTTAGAACAACCTTTATTTACTTCCCAGCAATAGCATTCTCTTGTTCCGTCAGCTAAGTAATTCGCAATTGGATTTTTCGGTCCCCACTAAGAATAGAACCTTCAAGAGAATATCACCTTGCGTAAGTTCCAACATGAATTTTAGGAGCCTAAAAATGTCTTGTTTCTAGTTTTAAATATCACTATATATATATATATATATATATATATATATATATATATATATATATAAAATAAATATTATATATATAAGAGAAAGAAAAGTAAAACTAAGTCGAAATTTACAATCAAAACAAAATTTATTGTTCAATTGAAAACTCAAAAAAACAAAAAAACAAAAAAACAAAAAACAAAAGCAATTTACAAAGTCCTTATTTCGCGGAGTTTCAAAGAATGATGTTCTTGCTATTCTTCAAATCAGAGGACAAAAAGAATTCAGCAAATTATAAGGAATAAGGACTTTATAAATTGTTTTTTTTTTTTTTAGTATTCTGTCGGACAATAAATTTTGATTGTAAAGTTCAACTTATAATAAGCTTTACTCTCTATTGCGTATTGAGCTTTTTTTATTTGGTTGGAATTAAATTATCTATATGTAAATTAGATTGAAGATTACCAACAAATTTTATTGTTAAATATTAAGATATTTATAGAGAATCGGAATTGGAATCGGTAATTGTATCGGAAGTGGGAATTTAATACGGAATCGATAATTGTATCGGAATCGGGGAAAAATATTGGAACCGCCCCATCCCTAATATGCACATAAAGTTATGAACGGTACATAGGGCCCCAGCAAAGCCGGGCTGAACTCCTAGTAAAAAACAAAAAGAAAAAACAAAAAACAAAAAAACGAAAACAAAAAACTGATTTTTCTTCAATAAAACACGTGAGCCGAAATCTACGGATCAGCGTCACTTCGACGCACCTAGGTTTGTCCTTGAGCCTGCTACTATGTCTCAACTCACGTAATGAACACGCACGCAGACATTAACGAACACATAACTCAGCGACTCTTCTATTATCGTCTGCTCATTTAAAACTGATTTATTCATTGAAAAATTGCCAACTTTTCTCACTGAACTTTCTTTTTACTGTGAAAACAAAATAACATTGACTTTTTTAATAACCGGGCTAAACTGCTAGAAAAAACAAAACAAAAAGACAAAAGACAAAAAACAAAAAGGCAAAAAAGGCAAAAAAAAAAACAAAAAGACAAAAAGACGTATTTTTCTTCAATAAAACACGTGAGCCGAAATCTACGGATCAGCGTCACTGTGAAAACAAAATAACATTGACTTTTTTAATGAAATATTAGCCAGACGCCCGGTGTTGCCCGGTCGTATAATACGATTAAACATGATATTTTAATTTATGCAGATTGCATATGAATTATTATAGAATCAATCCTATAATGATTATTATATATTACGAGGAATAATTTGCCCGGTGAATCAATTCGAAAAAAAAAAAAAAATAAATAAATAAAATAAATAAATAAATAAAATAATGATAATGTCCTCACCGATTGAAAAGTAGAATTAATCCTTTATTGATTATTTTTATATTAGGAGGAATAATTTTCCTGATGAAAGTGGATTGTCCTTAATCCGCGGAGTTTCGAAAGAAATACGTTTCTTCTCATCAAAGGGGAGGAATTAGCAAAACGCGAAATCAGATTTTGCTTATGAAATGCGAAACATAAATAAATTAATAAAATAATAATGATAATGTCGTTCAAAAAAAATTGTTTTTGGCACAAATTTTTTTTCGATTGCGACTCTAAAAAGTTCCTATTTCCGATTCCGATTAATTGTCCCAACATTAATTGGAGTGAAAATGACACTCAGGATAAGAACAGTAGTTCGATGAATCCAAATAATGCAAACAACCAATCCTCATTTCAAAAATTCAGAAACGTAAGAATCTTAGTTAAAAATAAATAAATAAAAAATAAAGTTACTCATGACAAAATCGACCAAAGGAGTGGCATCGTTATTTATTTAATGCGATAAAAACGATAATAAAATTATATTGTTATTGTAATTGCTAGGCGTAAATACAGTAAAGATGAAAGTCGGAGAGGTTCGAGGAAATTGTCTCTACAAAAGATTTTCTTTGAAGTAATACTTATTGTAAAAGTGAGGCTTGAATTTATGAAAACAATTAAAAAATAAATAAAGACAGGAAAGAAAGAAAAGGAAAAAAGGTAAAAAGAAGGTAAGGAAATGGAGGGAAAAAAGGAAATTTAGAAAGAACTATAGAGACTAACAGAGAGGAAGGGAGGTAAAAAACGTAAAGGAAAAAAAATGGAAAGAAAAATTAAAAAAAAAAATTTTTTACATGGAGGTCACCACTTATCAAGGCTCGGAAGCCACTCGGGGATAAGGGGCATTGCGTGTACAGTAATCAATGGGATAGTATCGTAGTAATCGTGAGTATTGGAGATTTGATAAAGTGTCTGACTTAAGGGGGCGGTTCATCAGGAATTTGTTTATGTTGGACTTGAAGACATCCAAGTTGTAGTCAGGTGGGAAACAACGTCGCAACGAAATTAACTTTTGATTGATTTGCTACGCTCGTTTTAATCTTTGTTTTGTTTTTGCATCACCACAGGGACTTAGGGTTAATAAAGACCATTTTTTTTTTTAGTAAAAAAGGTTACTTTTAGTAATAACTACTTAAAACTATAAATTTTACAAGTCATAGATTTGCATATAATGACAACTTTCATTAATCTTTCTTTTTCTTCCCTTTCTTGGTTCGTTTCTTTTTATTCTTTTTCTCCGTCGTCTTCGTTCGTTTTTTATCATCCATTTGCATTATGTTATTATTATTATATTATTATCATCATCAGAATTATTATTTTAAATATTAATTTACTTGTTCGTACGTCCAGTGTCACACACACACACACACACACACACACACACACACACACACACACACACACACACACACACACACACATCGTAAACATTAATTAATGAGAAACGAATTACCTTTGACAAAATGGACCTGAAGAAGATCGGAGGTCACATGGGTCAAAACGTGAAAATTACACTCAAGATGAGAACAGTGGTTCTAAGAATCCAAATAATACGAATAACCAATCTTCATCTTACAAAACGAAGGAAAGGAAATTTAGAAAGAAATATAGAGACGAAAAGAGAGGAAGGGACGTAAAAAAAAAAGAAAAAGGAAAGAAAAAAGAAAAGGAAAGCAGAAAAAAAAGAGGAAAAGAAAGTTTACTTGTCTCGTCGTGAGGATAAAATTAGGCACAAGGTCGAGGACACTCTAAATTGGAAAACAAAATGGATGTAATTAACGCTCGTTTTCGTCTGTTTTTTTTTAATTGCCACAGAGACTTAGCATTACAATTGCCACAGAGACTTAGCGTTACATAGATTTTCATATGACAACTTTCAGTAACCCTTTCTTTTTTTCTTTTTACTTCTTTTTCTTCCCTTTTGTTTTCTTTTTATTCTCTTCTTCATTCTTTTCTTTCGTTTTTTTTTTCATCATCCTTTTCCATTATTATTATCACTATTATTATTGTTATTATAAATATTAATTTACTTGTCCGTACGTCCAGTGTCACGCACACACGCACGCACACACAAAATAAATCGCCGCAAACATTAATTAAAAACGAATTACCTCCCTTTATAATCGCTTTTTATCAGTTAAAAATCATTAAAATCATATCCTTATTGGAAAAGTGGAACCTAGATAATCGTTCAAAAATCGAAAATAAACAAAATACCGGTAGAACATTACATTTTCCCCACAATCAGTGACATTTTTTAAAATTCAATTTTTACCCCAAACACGACACAGCGCCACTTTGAAGTAGGAGGCTACTATCGGGGGCGTAAGTTGCAGAGATATTATGAAGGGAGGTAAGCAGCAAGATGTCTATTCACATTACACTTGAACTTATAGAGGTATAGGATACTTTCAGGCGTAAGCAGCTTTCAAGCACGGGAGAGAGAGAGAGAGAGAGAGAGAGAGAGAGAGAGAGAGAGCACCTTCTTCGCAGCAGCCTTGGCAATACTCTTAGCTAATGGATGTGTTTCATTCAATCTGTATTTCCTTTCATTTTCAGTTTTTAAAGCTCGACTATGGCTTCAATAAGGACATCGCTTTGTTTTTCGTTTGAAATTTACACCGCCTTTATTTTTAACATACAAAAAACACCTTAAAATAAGTTAAACACGAAAACCTTATCCAGATGAGTAGAAGAGTAACATAGTTTGCCTTTGGTAACATTTATTTCCTTCATTTTACACCGTTTTTGCTTTGTAACGTGGCTCTCTCTACATTGAGAGCATTGCCAAGGCTGCTGCAAAGAAGGTGGGCTCTCTCTACTGTGCTAGAAAGTTACTTACGCCTGAAAGTATCCTGTACCTCTACAAGGCCACCATTCGCCCATGTATGGAGCATTGTTGTCACATTTGGGCTGGTGCATCTGCTACTAGTCTCTCACTCCTGGACAGGGACTAAAGGCTCTCCCTCTTAAACAGGGTTCAAAAGAGAGTCGCCAACCTGATAGGTCCTGAACTGTCATCTAAGCTTCAGCCTCTGTCCCATCGACGAAATGTTACGCCCCTCTGTCTGTTCTACAAGTATTTTAATGGTGAATGCTCTGAAGAACTACAAGCCCTTGTACTCCCCTCGACGTAAATACCCCCGACAAACCCGACAAGCAGGTAAATCCCACCCCTTCACAGTTGAGATCCCTAGGTGTAAGAAAGCCTATGCCAATAGTTCCTTCCCCAGAAGTGCTAAACTTTGGAACTCCTTTCCGGGATTCTGCTTTCTCAACTGTACTGACATGCAGAAGTTTAAGTGTAATGTGAACACACATCTTGCTCAACTCCCTTCATAATATTCCTGCAACTTATGCCACCTATAGTAGACCCCTACTTCAAAGTGACACCGTGCCTTGTTTGGGATGGAAATTGAATTAAAAAAATAAATAAAAGAAACTATTAGAGTAGAAGACACGTAGGGATCTCACAAAACAGTAAAAATAAAATGAGTTTGTCACACAATACAAACAAAAGAAATTCCTATAAATTAGCATTATGCAACTCTGTTGACCGGGCTGATTCTGTACTTGGTATTCTTGCAGGACAAACAATATACGACACGATCAACCCCGACAAGCAGCAAAGTCCTGCCCCTACACTGTAGAGATCTCGCAGGTTCTTCCTTTTCGAGTTCCTGCTTCCTCAACTGTACTGACATGCAGAAGTTCAAGTGTAAGGTGAATAGACATCTTGCTGCTCAACTCCCTATCCCTGCAACTTATGTCCCTGATAGTAGCCCCCTACTACATCAAAGTGGGACTGTGCCTTGTTTTGGGGGTGAAAATAATATAAAAAATAAACGTTGCAGTTACACAAACCAACAAAGGAAAGAAATAAAATAAAAAAGTCGCTATTTTTACTTTTTTTTTTTAACCTTTTACTCTCCCGTCTCGACTCCCCTTAAACGTCTCTCGCTGCCACATGTCCATCTAACCTGGTGCCGCGCGTTTCTCTTTCTTCCGACTGCACGCTTTCTTCTCCCTACATTTTACACGTACATATATTTCGGCGCCGACCCTTTTTTTTTTCTCGACCACGTGGTGTCCATTTTTTCCCCTTTTTCTTTGGACGCTAGCCCGAGCACACTTGCCAATTTGCATATACACCAAAACGCTGCTCCTGCTGTTGATACTATCGCTTGCCATCAATCCCGTGGCTGCTGCTGCTATTTTCATATACGCTCATATATTCATATATACTGTTACATATTTTTTTACATAGGCATAACCACTTATCAAGGCCCAGAGACCAGTCGAGGATAAGGGTTAAGAGTGTACAGTAGTCAATTGGACAATATAGTAATCGTTAGTGATGGAAATTCGGTAAACGGCTCATCAAGAACTTGTTTACGTTGGACAACAATATAACCGTATTCTAGTCGGCTGGAAAGCAGGAAAACGGAAGACAATTCCACAGGCATGCAGTTCTAAGAAAGAAGCTTTGTTCAGTGAATCTACGTTTAGGTTTAGGCACAGATAAAGAGTGGGGGGAATTATTGATAGGGTTTCCAACTAGACGGATGTTTCTTGTGAAAGTTTGGCGAGGGGGGGGGTATAGATTGAAGCTCAATCGAGCACTTGCCATTAAAATAACGATAAAGCAGAGACAAACTCGAAACATCTCTTCTGTGAGATAGAGGTTGCAGGGAAGAGAAAATGACATCTCATACGAGGCTACGAAGTCTATTTTGAACTCTACCAGGGAAGGACAAGACCTTTCTAGCAGCTCCTTCCCAGATGTGGCAACAGTACTCCATCCTTGGACGTACTTGGCTCTTATGCAGGTAGAGAATTGCATCAGCAGTGAGATATTTACTGGATCGATAGAAGGATCCCACCATTTTTCCAGCGGCCATATTGGTTATTCTTGAATTTAATTTTTTTATAGCGAAGTAATAGTGAAAATCGAGTTCTCCAGGCAATCGAACACACAAACACAAACAGATGATTAAGGTAAACACAATTATCGCCCTTTAACTCTGGTAATATCATTCTAAGCTACAAGGGGGCGATACAGTCTACTCTCACATTAATTTTTTATGGCGGAAGAATAGTGAAAACAAAAAAAAAGACGATATTTTATTACTTTGCATAGAATAGACTTAGAAAAATTAGTGCTGGGACGATTAATGGGAATCGGGAATCCGAACGGAACTGTTGAAGATATTGGAATCGAAAAACTGCTTATTTTCAGATTTAAAAAAAATAAATAAAAAAACGATTCTTTTTTTTTATTTTTTATCGCTTTTGAATTTAATTTTTGATTGCTCGTCCTAGTGATAAATATTTATTGATTTTAAACTACTGAAATGTAGGTATGTATGTAGATGTATTTTTATGTTTTCGAAAATAGATGCACACATTCCATAGATTTTTTACAGTAATCTAAATAATAATTGAAAAAAAAAAACAAACAAAAAAAAAACAACAACTCTATAACTAAATGTTTAGAGGTTTAAATAGAATCGAAATCTGTTATTGCATCGGATTTTTTGTTTGTTACAAAGGATTCGCCACTTGTCAAGGCCCAGAGGCCACTCGAGGATAAGGTTTAATCAGTGTACAGTAGTCAATGGGACAATATCATAGTAATCGTTAGTAGTGGTAATTTGGTAAATTGGATTACTTAGGGGATGGCGTATCAAGAACTTGTTTACATTGGACTTGAAGATAGCCATATTGTAGTCAGTTGGAAAGCAGGAAAATGGAGCAGTGTTCCACAGGCGTGCAGTTCTAAAAAGAAACCTTGTTCATGGAATCTACATTTAGGTTTATGTACAGATAAAGAATGGGGGAAATTATTGATAGTGGTTTCAGATAGACAAGTGTTTTTCGTGAAAGTCAGGACAGAGGAAAGCCATAAGTTGGAGCTCAAACGAACACTTGCCATTAAAATAACGATAAAGCAGAGCCAGGTTCGCAATGTGGGAAAGAGGTTGGCATCCCCTATTAGGCTATGAAGTCTATTTTGAACTCTGTCAAGGCAGGATAAGCTGCTTCTAGCAGCTCCTGCAACAGTCTTGCATCCTTGGACATACTTGGCTCTTTTACAGGTAGAGAATTACATCAGCAGTGAGATATCTACTGGAGCAGAAGAACGATCCCACCATTTTTTTAGTAGTCTTCGCAACGGATTTGATGTACGCGTTCCATCTCATATCAGGAGTAAAGGTCAGATTTAGAAGCTTGTAAAAAAATGGAGCCTCCCCAAGACGAGTCATACTTTCCGATTTGGGACCAGACGGGGATTAGAGCGTTGATGATGGAAAAATAGAAGCTTGGTCTTGGATGCATTAAAATTTAAATGCATAAATAAATAAATAAAAACGCTATAACTAAATAGGTGCTTCTCTATTATAATAACGAAAAAATATTGAATTTCAAGTAAAATAAATGATACCTACGTAATTGTCATTTCATAAATACTAAAATATCCAAAAACTATGAAAAACGGTAAGGATGAAAAAAAAAAAAAAAAAAAAGTATTCATTAAAAAAGACATTTGTAAAATCCGGCGATTTCGTTTCAAAAAGCTACCGATTTGAATTGAAGAGTTAACAGGGGAGGAAATTACGTTTTCAGTTTCTCACAAATTCAAATAGTTATTTTTTTTTATATAAAAAAAAATCAAATTCAAACAGTAAAAAAGTTATTTAAAAAACCACAAATATATATATTATGCTTATTTTTGTTTTTTTTGAGTAAATTCTGTCTGCTTTCAACAGAGTTACTTTTTTTTTTTACGTCATTTGACCCAATATGTCTGACCCAGAATGTATTCTTATCAGAACTGATTTTCATAAATATTTTTTTATCTTATCGTTTTTCGTAATTTTTTTGATCTGTTACATGTTAAAAAAATCGAAATCGGAATTGGTAATTGTATCGGAATCTGGGGAAAAACACATTGGACTCGTCCCATCACAAGTAGAAATATTGGGTTTGTATTACTGTACACATAGATTCGAAAAAGTTGTCAAAAAAACAAATATATAACTAATAACTATTATCAAAGGCAAGATAAGTTACTTTTCTACCAAACTGGATATATTTTTCGTGTTTTTATTCAATGTAACATATTTATTCAGCTCGAAAAACATACAGTGTTTACCGATGTATTCGAAAATTCAAGATGGCGTCTCACACCCTCTTTAACACCGTAAGTTTGGGAAAAGGTGTTATAAATAAAAACTATACAAAATACTATTAAAAACCGCCGAAGATATGTCAACCTATGTCACGGTAACATATATTAAGCGAGTTTTTAACAGTATTTTATCCGGTTTTTTATTTATAACACCTTTTCCCAAACTTACCGTGTTAAAGAGAGAATCAGACGCCATCTTGAATGTTCCAATACATCGGTAAACACTGTATGGTTTTCGAGCTGAATAAACATGTTACATTGAATAAAAACACGAAAAATATATCCAGTTTGGTAGAAAAGTAACTTATCTTGCCTTTGATAACATTTATGTGTTATATATTTGTTTTTTGACAACTTTTTCGAATCTATGTGTATAGTAATACAAACCCGAAATATTACTCAAGATAGCGTGGCGGCTTCGTCATACTTTTTTTTTTTTTTTTTTAACTTCCGCGTGGAGATGCACGTGCATATATGCCAATGTGTGTGAAAACTAAAAAGGAAAAAGAAAAGAAAAAAAAAGACAGAAAAGAAAGAAAGAAAGCTAAAACGACATTCCACACGCCATTAAACAGACACCCCCTCCCTCCCACCGGATTGTTTAAATTAAAATTCCACACGAAGTCGCACATGCTGCCGCACGCTGACAACAACATTAAAAATAAAAACATAAAATGTCAAAATTCACACATGCCACGAAAATAGATCCACAAACGCACACGCACCGGTATAGGACAACCTTCGACTATTTTTATGCAGTTTTTTAATGCGTCCACAAATCTCCACGAGTGGCTTCGTCCGTCAGTACGGCCGCCATTTAACAGAGCTGTGCTCATGCAGCACGCCGAGTTTTCCAATAAATACATTTCAGGTAAAAACAAACAAACAAACAAACACTACAGGATGGAACGATAAAGTTGTCGCCCTAAAGAAAACACCACTACAGCTTTATTTTAAAACTTTTATTGAAAAAAAAAAAAAAATGAATTCACGTAACTTGATTATGTAGTAGTGCTGGCATCTATTCAATGTAGCCGCCCTCGGCCTCAATCACCGCCTCGATACTGGTCTGAAACTGGGAGCATGCCTTTCCTACAAGCGCCGGCGAGAGTCTAGCGAATACTCGGCGGATGGCGGTGATTAGGCTGGCTTTGGTGCTGTAGGAGGTCATGTTGGTGATGTTCTCGACGTATGACCAAACGTAGCACTCCTCCTGAAGCCATGCCTCTGTCTCTTTGGACTCGTGGGTCGGCGTCCGAGTCCTACTGCCACACCCAAGGTCTACCACCGGCCACACCCAAGGTCTACCACCGGCCACACCCAAGGTCTATCACCGGCCACCTGATTTCACCAGGGGATCACGACATTCTTCAGCACGTCCGGGTACACTTTGGTGTTGACTTTTAAGCCGACTTCGAAGATGTGAGGTAACATGATGTAGCACACACTTGAAACCACACCAAAGACCTTAGCTGTGTCCAGAAACTGTTTTCATCAACCTGGGTACGTTCCTGCAATTCGTGGCAATCTAGCGATGCATTTTGAGGGTGCTGGCAATGGTCCTGTTGTCATAACTTGGATCGGTAAAGAGTAAGAGTTGTAGTGTTGTTTTCTTTATGACGCCACTTTTATCGTTCCATATTTTTGTAATAAATGTTAATTTATAGTAATTTTTAAAAGATACATCTACAGCAATTAATTTTAATTAAATTTATTTTTTTTTAAATATATATCTACTGCAATTAATTTACACACCCGACGATCCCATAATGGGATGAAAGGCGGAGGCATGTGAATACTCCACTTGCTACAACCACTATCAACAATTCCCCCTCCCCACTCTCTATTAGATTCCAGGAACAAAGCTCATTTCATAGAACTGCCCGCCTGTGGAACACTTTGGAAATTTAAATCAATGAATATTTATTATTTCATTATTTACTACAAGCAGTGGAAGATGTTTCTTAAACCAAAATCAAATAAGATAATTAAAGGAATCGGTTTTGGCATCGGAAAACAGGCGCAAATTTTTCCGATTCCGATACCCCCAAAAGCTCCGATTTTTCCGATTTCTGATTCCGATGAATTGTCCCAACTAATAAATTGCTGATATTTTCGAAAGTCATCCCCTCTTTTCGATTGACTAGCCTTAATTTAAACCTTCGCCACTTCCAGTTTTGCGATGGACGCAACGCCAAAGATGTCACGTTTTTTTTTTCACGTTTTCTTTTTCTTTTTTCGCTGTACGGGTTCGAGCCTGCCTGCCTACTACCACTTTTTTTTTTTTTTTTTTTTGCTTAACACACACCTCCAAACATCCGGGCAATGCTGGGCACACAGGCTAGTAGTGACTAAATCGGACAAATGTTTCCGGTCATTGCTAACACGATTGTAGACGTTCACGAAAATTTTCAATAACTCGATAGATCATTTCGGGTGGAATAGCAGCAATTTCAAACGAATAACTCGTTTTAATTCTCCAAGACTTCAAATATCTCCACAGGAAAAAAAAAAGTCACAGGGGTTTAGATCAGGCGATCTTGCGGGCCAACCAATATCATAACTCAAAGAAATTAAATGATTCGGAAACATTTCATTAAAAAAATGCATAAATCTGATATATAAACGGCTATATGTAAGTGTCTCCATATTTTAAAACTCCACCTCCCCCGAAACTAAAAGTCGCAGAGCCCTATAGGATTTTTTTACGGGTCGTTCTTTTAAGGGTCTTTAGCCGATTAAAACTTTTTAAGGGTTCAAAATGGGTAAAAATTGAAAAAAATCCTTAAACATTTTGAACATTCATCTTAGTTTATTTTTAATTTTTAATCAGTTCATATGCGTGTAACGTTGGTACAGTGGTAACGTCATCAGCTTTGAATGCTTCAGTTTCGATTCAAGCAGATGGCATAAAAATACTTTTTATTACATTTGAAATCACAACTCTATAATACTATATACGAAACCGGGACAAATTAAAATATCGTATTTAAACGTGTTTCACGCCTAACCAAAGCCACCCTACCCCAACTAATACAGCTATAAGTGAATTTTGACTTAATTAAAATAAAATGGTATTCTAAGTACATTTAATAAAGAAAAAGATATTTTCTTTATTAAATTGTTATTTCATCTTTTATTTTTTGACTTACAAAATGTGTCCGATTATTTTGGAACACCCTCTGCACATGAACCGCTTTAATGTTGTCCATATATGAAAACAAACTATTTTATTTATATACTAGCAGTTCAACCCGGCTTTGCTCGGGTCCTATGTAATGTTCATAACTTTATGTGCATATATATATATATATATATATATATATATATATATATATATATATATTCTCTCACACTTTCTGAACATATATATTAAAAAGTTTGATTCATGTCTAGACAACCTACATTTAAAATTTTAAGTGTTTAAACCCAAAACTGGTGGAGGAGTTCAGTAGAGCCTGCAAAAGTCAACTCTTAACTTTGACCTCTTGGCAGCCAAATTTTCGCTCAAAGACTGATTAAAAAGCTTGCTGCATGTCTTTATGTAAAAATGTCTTTATGTAAAAATGTCTTTATGTAAAAATGTCTTTATGTAAAAATGTCTTTATGTAAAAATGTCTTTATGTAAAAATGTCTTTATGTAAAAATGTCTTTATGTAAAAATGTCTTTATGTAAAAATGTCTTTATGTAAAAATGTCTTTATGTAAAAATGTCTTTATGTAAAAATGTCTTTATGTAAAAATGCCTTTATGTAAAAATGTCTTTATGTAAAAATGCCTTTATGTAAAAATGCCTTTATGTAAAAATGCCTTTATGTAAAAATGCCTTTATGTAAAAATGCCTTTATGTAAAATGTCTTCATGCAAAATGTCTTCATGCAAAATGTCTTCATGCAAAATGTCTTCATGCAAAATGTCTTCATGCAAAAATGTCTATGTAAAATTAATGTAAAATGTCTTTATGTAAAATTTATATAAAATGTCTTTATGTAAAATTTATATAAAATGTCTTTATGTAAAATTTATATAAAATGTCTTTATGTAAAATTTATATAAAATGTCTTTATGTAAAATTTATGTAAAATGTCTTTATGTAAAATTTATGTAAAATGTCTTTATGTAAAATTTATGTAAAATGTCTTTATGTAAAATTTATGTAAAATGTCTTTATGTAAAATTTATGTAAAATGTCTTTATGTAAAATTTATGTAAAATGTCTTTATGTAAAATTTATGTAAAATGTCTTTATGTAAAATTTATGTAAAATGTCTTTATGTAAAATTTATGTAAAATGTCTTTATGTAAAATTTATGTAAAATGTCTTCATGTAAAATTTATGTAAAATGTCTTCATGTAAAATTTATGTAAAATGTCTATGTAAAATTTATGTAAAATGTCTATGTAAAATTTATGTAAAATGTCTTTATGTAAAATTTATGTAAAATGTCTTTATGTAAAATTTATGTAAAATGTCTTTATGTAAAATTTATGTAAAATGTCTTTATGTAAAATTTATGTAAAATGTCTTTATGTAAAATTTATGTAAAATGTCTTTATGTAAAATTTATGTAAAATGTCTTTATGTAAAATTTATGTAAAATGTCTTTATGTAAAATTTATGTAAAATGTCTTTATGTAAAATTTATGTAAAATGTCTTTATGTAAAATTTATGTAAAATGTCTTTATGTAAAATTTATGTAAAATGTCTTTATGTAAAATTTATGTAAAATGTCTTTATGTAAGATTTATGTAAAATTTATGTAAAATGTCTTTATGTAAGATTTATGTAAAATTTATGTAAAATGTCTTTATGTAAAATTTATGTAAAGATTGATTAAAAAGTTTGCTGCATGCCTTTATGTAAAATTTCATATGTTTAGATCCAAAATTGGCTGAATAGTTTGCTAGAGAACGTAAAGGTAAAATCTTTTGAACTTTGATCCCTTGGCAACAAAACTTTCGGCGAAAAACCGATTAAAAAGCTTGCCCTATGTTTGAAAACACTTTATGTAAAATTTCCAATGTGTAGACCAAAAATTGGCTGAGAAATTTCGTAGAGACCACAGAGGTCAATTTTTTAAAGGAGGAGTTTGATAGAGTTTTCAAAAGTCAACTCGTTGAACTTTGACCCATTGATAGGCAGGTTTCTGGCCGAAAACCGATTAAAAATATTTTCACAAATCTCAATACCCCTTATGTCAAATCTCGAGTCTGTAAACTGAAAATTGACAGAGTAGTTTGGTAGGGAAATGTACACACACCACACACAGACAATTTCACTTTTATAGATATACTAGTATTTCAGCCCGGCGTTGCCCGGGTGTTTGGAGGTGTATGTTGAGCAAAAAAAAAAATAAATAAATAAATAAAAATAAAATAAATAAATAAATAAAGCAGTCAATTTTTTAAACTTAGACCCCTATTATGACCCCTTAACATTTATTGTTTTGGACTCAAATCAAGTTATTAAGTTAGATCCAGGTCCAAGCAACCAATATCTAAAATTTTAAGTATTTAGACTCAAAATTGTCGGAGGGGTTTGGTAGGGTTCTCAAAGGTCAAATCGTTGAACTTTGACGCCTTAACAGCCAAATTTGTGGCCGAAAATCGATCACATAGATTTTCCAAAATCTCAGTACCCTGTATATCAAATTTCGAGTCTGTAGACTAAAAATTGACAGAGTTATTGCGTAAGAAAATGTACACAGACAGACACTTTCACTTTTATAGATATACTAGCATGGGTGCCTGGCGTTGCCCGGGTATTTGGAGGTGTATGCTGAGCAAAAAAAACAAAAAAACAAAAAAAGGTCCATTTTTTTTTTTAACTTTGGCCCCTATTATGATCCCTTAACATTTATTCTTTTGGATTCAAATCGAGTTATTAAGTTAGATCCATGTCCAAGGAACCTATATCTAATATTTCAAGTGTTTAGACCCAAAATTGACGGAGGAGTTTGGTAAAGTTCTCAAAGGTCAAATCGTTGAACTTTGACCCCTTATCAGCCAATTTTCTGGCCGAAACCCAATCACATAGATTTCCCCAAATCTCAGTACTCTGTATATCAAATTTCGAGTCTAGACTAAAAATTGACAGAGTTATTGCGTAGGGAAATGTACACAAACAGACAGACACTTTCACTTTTATAGATATAGATATTTTTTTTCGGATACTGTTATTAATATTATTATTGGATACAATTAAGATACCCGGCATTCCTATCCCGTCGCGGGTAACTACCTGATAAAAGACAGAGGAATAGTTGGCCGCAACATCGTAAAATACAACAATTATGAAGATGAGGATAACAGTTCGCAAATAAATAAAAATATCTATTATCAACGATGCGTTGCATAGAATTTATTGCTAACAAGTGGATATCTTAGGCCAACTCTGCGCTAATTGGCTGTTGATTCCTTCCTAACGATGTTTTGCTTTTATACTTCGCACCGACATGAACATTCTTATGACAGTTTTCTAGGCCTTACTACTTCCCTCCTGGCTCATGACAAGTTGATAGCAGGTGTTTTGTTTATGGCACCGTCACTAGGATACTTCTCGGCAATGTTCAAGTCTGTAGTGGAATAGGGACAAAAATGGATGGCAAAATTCAATGCCGTCAAGTTTGTTTCCTTTAATAAGAAGAAACCTTCTCATCCGCCAACTTCTGTTGCCGGGTTCGAATTTCTCGACTAGCGTTAATCGTCACACTCTGCACTTATGATTCACGAAAGGATGAAACACTAGTGTCTGTAGGTATTTAATTATTGTAGTAAATAGTTTATATATATATATATATATATATATATATTATATATATATATATATATATATATAAAGTGAACGTGTCTGTGTGTCTGTTGGTTGGTTGGTTCTTTTTGTTTTACGGCATGTCAACCTTTTTCAGGTTATTTAATGCCGAATCTAGTTATTTTGAGGAACAATTTTTAATGGAGTATATTTGTTTTTTTTTTTTTTTTGAAGTCGGATTCATAGTTGGGACCCTAACAGGTACTACCACTCCGGGTCAGAGTGGACCTGGGAGCAATGGCAATTAAAGGGTGGCTCCACACTCCTCAAGGCCCGCAAGCTGGGGCCTCACCATCGGATATAGTTTTAGGTCATATCCAGGACCAGGTGTGTCTGTGTATCTGTCTGTGTGTCTGTGTGTGTACATTTCCCTACGCAATAACTCAATTTTTAGTCTACAGACTCGAAATTTGATATACAGGGTACTGAGATTTGGGAAAATCTATGTGATCGGTTTTCGGCCAGAAATTTGGCTGAGAAGGGGTCAAAGTTCAACGATGTGATCTTCGAGAACTCAGACAAATTTTTTGTCTAAACACTTGAAATTTTATATATAGGTTGCTTGGACATGGATCTAACTTAATAACTTGATTTGAGCCGAAAACATTAAATGTTAAGGAGTCATAATAGGGATCAAAGTTAAAATAATTGACCGTTTTCTTTTTTTTTTTGTTTTTGCTCAGCATACACCTCCAAACACCCGGACACCCATGCTAGTATATATATATATATATATATATATATATATATATATATATATATATATATATAATTACTTCATTTACTCACATAAAATTAATATACGAGAGTATAGAATGATGCGTAAACTTTAAGTATTTACTTCAAAAGTGCTCAATACGTAGGTAGAGCTAGTTAGTAATTTACTATATATATATATATATATATATATTAGTTTAAAATAATTATCAACTGACACGCGTTTCGTCTACGACTCAGCAGAATGGCTGAATCTAGCGAGATTTGAAATCGGGACCCCTAAACCTTTACCACTGGCCTATGTCGACTGCTGAATATATTGCGATTTATGCAGATGTTATTTGTTTTTGTCGCGATACGTTTTGAATGAGTTCAATAATTCATACGTAAATGCATTTTTACCTAAATGCTAGTTGGGAATACTTTTCCCTTTTACCGATTTGGTACCCCCTCCACCCAAAGCGGCATATATAGTGTTTAAAACGATTATCCATTGACACGTGTTCCGTCGTCTACGACTCAGAAAAGTGGCTGAATCTAGCGAGATTCGAAATACTCTTACGTTGGATGCCGACGTATGAGGTTCAGATAAGTTGTCCGAAAAATGGCGGTGAAAGTATTGTGTAGAACCATTTACATTTTTTTGGAATCACTGATAAACTTAGTCGGTGTAAATGATTGCCACAAGCAGAGCAAACAGTAACCGTCAATGTTTATATCATAGTTTTCCTTCTAGATGCATATAAGGCAACGTTGTACCTGGTCAGTACTAAAACTCCAGAACTCCAATCTCTGGTCCCCCCTCGCCAATCTTTCACGAAAAACACCCGTCTAGCTGAATCCACTGTGAAAAATTCCCCCCACTCTTTATCTGTGCCTAAATCAAAACGCGGATTCCATGAACAAAGCTTCTTTCTTAGAACTGCACGCATGTGGAACTCTGTTCCGTCTGCCTGCTTCCCACCGGACTACAACTTGGATGTCTTCAAGTCCAATGTTAACAAATTACTAATGAACCGCCCCCTTAAGTAAACACTTCATCAAATCTCCACACTAACGTAATGTACTTGCAATAACCCTTATCCCTGAGTGGCTTCCGGGCCTTGATAAGTGGTGACCACTGTGTAAAAAAAAAAACAAACAAAAAAAAAAACACACATATATAGGTTATTCGAACCCATGCTATACTTTATGTTTGGGTTTTAGTCAGGGAAAATCGGAGCAAAAGTGTGAAAATTAAAAAACAAAAACAAAACAAAAAAAAAAAACGAAGAATTTACCAGCACCAGGTCGAACGACGAGATTACGAATATGCATGCGCAACGTAATAGCCATTGGTCCATGTTTTAATTTTTAGCCCTGCAGCGAACATGTCTTCATAGCTCAGACATTAACGTCAAAATAAAAAGTAAATCGTAAGCTAAACGATTTGGTTTCGATTCTCGGTGGTGGCACACGAGTCATTTTTGTAAAAACTTTAAATCATTAATATATATTGGGTTCAATATAATATAAATACGAAATATGCATTAATCAAAATATCATATTTAAGTGTATTTTACGACCGGGCAATGCCGGGCGTTCTGCTAGTATATATATATCGTGAGTAAATGGTAAGAAAACTGAAAAAGTGCTCAATACTACAGTAGAGCAAAATGTATTTTATTACCGTTTTAAATCTGCTTAGTTACACATGTTTTCACTACTGAAATCGAATTAACGACTCGATAATTTCGTCAGACTTCACACACACACACACACACACACACACACACACACATATAT
Source organism: Euprymna scolopes (assembly GCF_053919585.1). Taxonomy (NCBI): domain Eukaryota; kingdom Metazoa; phylum Mollusca; class Cephalopoda; order Sepiida; family Sepiolidae; genus Euprymna; species Euprymna scolopes. The sequence goes on from NC_136526.1 coordinate 12,024,410, forward strand.
ATAACTACTTCATTTATTCACATAAATTTAAAATACGAAAGTATAGATTTATGCGTAAACTTTAAGTATTTACTTCAAAAGTGCTCAATACGTAGGTAGAGCTATAGTTGGATGAAACGCAGAATATTCAGTGTAGCCTAATCGCCATATATATTTTATAAATTACTATATATATATATATATATATATATATATATATATATATATATATATAAAGCTGTGTGTGTGTGTGCTCACGAATAGGCTCCTATATGCAATAAGATGCGAGGTTAACCTGGATTAGGGATAAAAAGGTATTGCCATAATTTAGAACAGGGGATCTCCAAAGTTTTCGGACGGCAGCGCGGTGGGGTGGGGACAATATTGCTGCCTTTTTAAAGCTACACGAGCAAAAAAAAAAAAAAAAAAAAAAAAATGACGTGTTTTCTACTTTTTTTTAAATTTCATTTTTGTTTTTTTTAAATTAGATTTGCTTTTTTAATGAAACCGGTTTTCCAAAACCATGATTTTTTAAAAAATCATTCTATGAAAATAAACAAACAAAAAAACAAACAAACAAACAAAAATAATAAAAAAACAAAAATAATAAATACACCACACAATTTTCACACATTTACATTAAAAAAAAAAAAATTCCCTGGATATCTTTATATTTACCATAACCCCGCGGGCCGGTTTAAAACTTTTGGCGGGCTGGATCTGGCACGTGGGCCATAGTTTGGAGACCTCTGTTCTAGGAGAACGTCTTCTTTCCTTCCCTATTCTCCCTTTCCAACAGGGCGCAGGACAAATAACATACCGTCATCCCAACCCGGAGGTTCAAAGCGGTATCCGGGTTAGTATTTACTATTCTTAAAGAAACCCGGATGTGATATAAGGTCGGTTATTTTATACGGGTAATCCCCAACTCACAGAAGGGGATCACTCTGGTAGGTTTGTACTCATTGGCAGTGTCCCTATAGCGGCGTACCAAGCTACTAACAATAAATGCAATCCCCATAATGAAGGAACAGTTAATACCTACGACGACGGGATCATGGGCCCAAAAATGATTGTTAGGTGACTGGAAAGACAACACCGGGATGATCAGTAATGGCGGAATAATTTGTTTACATTGGACTTGAAAACGGCCATATTATAGTTAGCTGGGAAGCAGCCACGTCCTATTATAGTTATAGGAAAGAAACTTTGGGTTGGTGTTACTGCAAATTCGAAAAAAAAAAAAAAAAATGGTCAAAAACAAATATTTAACAAATAAATGTTATCAAAGGAAAGTTAAGTATACTTCTACCTACCCGGAAAAGTTTTTAGGGGTTTTAATTACTTTAAAACATGTAATCGGTTCGAAAATCATACAGTGTTTATCGATATATTTGAAAAAGACAAATGGCGGCGAGCTCTTACTTGAAGACGGTAAGTTTGGGGAAATGAGTTTAAACTAAAAATTTATACAAAATACTGCTAGAAACTCGCCGAATATATGTCAGCCTATGTCACGTTAACATATATTGAGTAAGTTTCTAACAGTATTTTGTATATTTTTTTAGTTTGAACTCATTTTCCCAAACTTCCCGTGTTCAACTAAGAGCTCACCGCCATTTGTCTTTAAAAATGTATCGATAAACACGGTATGATTTTCGAACCGATTAAACGTTTTAAAGTGAGTAAAAACACTAAAAGCTTTTCCAGTTAGGTAGAAGGGTAATTTATCTTGCCTTTGGTAACATTTTTTTGTTATATATTTGTTTTTTGACAACTTTTTCGAATTTATGTGTATAGCAACACAAGACAGAAACTTTGCTCGTGGAATTTAACGTATACCTTTATGCTAGATAGAGAAGTAAAATTGTTTGCAGTTGTTGTAGGTAGACGAGTGCCTGTTACGAATGTTCTACAAGATTGGGGACCATAGGTAAATGAAATGTCATGAAAATACTGCTATAATAGAGAGATTGATTACGTCTCTTCTGTGAGAAAGAACGTGGGGTTGGAAAGTTTTTTTTTTACAAAGGAGTTACCACTTATCAAGGCCCGGAGGTTACTCGAGGATAAGGTTTAATGAGTGTACAGGAGTTAAAGTGAAAATATCGAGGGTTGTATTACTATACACACAGATTCGAAAAAGTTGTCAAAAATGTCGAATCTGTGTGTTTAGTAAAAGAAACCCAAATATCGCAGTAATCATTAGTAGTGAAAATTTGGTAAATTGGATTACTTAAGGGGAACGGCTCATCAAGAACTTGTTTACATTGGACTTGCAGACGACCATGTTGTAATCAGCTGGCAAGCAGGAAAACGGAACAGAGTTCTAAGAAAGAAACTTTGTTCACGGACTCTACGTTTAGGTTTAGGCACAGATAAAGTGTGGGGGAAATTATTTATAGTGGTTTCAAGCAGATGAGTATTTTTCGTGAAAGTCAGGCCCGGGGGGGGGAGGAGGGACCAAAGATTGGAGCTCAGACGAGCACTTGCCATGAAAATAACGATAAAGCAGAGACATGCTCGCAACGCCCCTTCCGTGGGAAAGAGGTTGCAGGGAAGAGAAAAGGGCATCCCCCACTAAGCTATAAAGTCTATTTGGAACTGTTAAGGCAGTATAAGGTTTTTTTTTTCTAGCAGCTCCTGCCCAAATGTGTAAACAGTACTCCATCCTTGGATGTACTTGGCTCTATAAGTAGAGAATTGCATCGGCAGTGAGGAATCTACTGGAGCGGCTCAGAGAGATTCCTTTAGAGATTGAAATTAAAAGCTAAGATAAAATAAAATTAAAAAAAAAACAAAAAAAAACAGTGCCGGTACAGATAGATTAAAGGAAAAAAAAAAAAAAAAAAAAAAAAAAAAAAAAAAAAATATATATATATATATATATATATATATATATACATATATATATATATAT
>NC_136526.1:12032308-12034808 GCF_053919585.1 Euprymna scolopes
AATCGTACTATATATATATATATATATATATATATATATATATATATATATATAAACGGAAGATTTTTTATATATATATAAAAATAAAATTTTATCAACAAAAACGAAATTTAATTTTTAACCGAAAAAAGTCAATTTGGTATAACATTTTTGATATTTTTTTCACACAAATCCAGCCAGCTGACCGTTCACATTGGAAATGTCGACTTTTATAGGTTTTCGGGTATGCTTACAAGGAATAAACACCCCAACCTCCCCATGTTAAGAACGGCTTTCGGAATAGACACTCCCAACCACCTCATGTCAGGGCACCCGAAAACCTTAAAAAGTTTACATATCGAATGTGAACGATTAGTTGGACGTAATGTAAAAACGTACCGAATTTAAAACGGAACGAAATTTAAATTTCCGTTCCATTTTTACAACAACTGTAAAACAGCATTCTCCGCAAGTTTTACCAAAAAATAAGATAATAAATAATAAATGATAATGGCGGACCTGAACGAGAACAACTTCCCTATCTCTAAAATTTTTATAATATGTTTTAGTATATAGTTTTCGAGGTTGGGGGGGTGTGTTTATTCCGAAAGCCGTTCTTAAGGTAAAAAGGCAAACAACATCTAGTTTTCTGAAGTGCAAATCTAAGAGTAAAATAATAATAAAAAAAAAATAGGAATTTTTACTTACGAAAATATTCGACGATTTTATTGTAAACATCCGTGTCGTCTTTTTTTTTTTTTTTTTTTTTAAATTAAATTGTTCTTTTTGTAATAATTTTATCTCTATCTAAATTCCTCCTTTTTTTTCACTGTGCAATAGTTTATTGTCAGGATAAAAAATAAATAAATAAATAACTAGTAGAAATTTTTGGTAATAATCCAAAAGCGCCTTATCGTACAACAAGGCTCGGCATTGACCTTCTTGTCAAAAAAAACAAAACAAAAAAAAAACCGTAAAGTTATTAGGTTTTTTTTTTTTTTTTTTTACGGTATTTTTTCTTCTTTTTATTAAGATTTCGATTTATTTATTTTATTTTTTTGTTGGTACTTTGGTCATTAAACAGATTGACTTTTCCACAGCCTGTGTAAATAAATCCGTGGTGGAATTAAAAAGAAGTAAAACTAAATCCCGTATTTATTTATTTGTTAAATGTTTTGCGTGTGCGCTTTTCCTTTTTTCTTTCTATCGTTGTGTTGGAGTAAATAGTTTTTGACTTTGCGTATGTTTGTTTTTATAAGAGGTACCCCACCCCCCTTTTTTTTCAGGATGAGGGATATAAAATTGTACATACGTCATTTTTATCGTATCTTTTTGTGTTTTCACATTTGCAGTTTTAAATCCTTTTTTTCTGTGTTTTTTTTTTTTAAAGAAGGTTAAACTGATTTTTTTTTTTTTTTTTTTTACGGCACGCGTAAAATGTCCTCTTAGGCGCAACGTCGCAACGCCGAGTAAGCTTTGTGATGTTTGAAGCGCTTTTTTGTTTTTGTTTGTTTGACTTGCCTTATTTAGCTTTAGAGTTCGTGTAAATAATAAAATAATTCGTTTTCTAGGCTTATAAGAAGTTTCTTTACTTTTTTGAGAGCCAATAATAATAATAAATCCAGTTTTATCGCCGCAGTTTCTTCGGACGATTAATATAAACAGATGCTTTCTTTTAAATAAAGTTTTTCTTTTTTCTTTGTGTAAAAACAGAAATAGCGTCACTTTAGCCGACGACTATATATATATGTATATAATGTGTGTATGTCTTTTTTTTCCTAGAAAAAAAAAAAAATCAGGCGTTATTAAAAAAAAAAAAAAACGAAAATTCAAACACCGTTACTGTGAGGATGCGTACCTTATTTGGGAGTCGACGTTAGTCACACTTGAGGTAATGCAATGCACTAGTGAATGCACTAGGAGAGGTATATAGTTATATACGTAATAAACAAACGGGTTTGATGGTCTAAACTGCAGATTGTACGCATGCAGGATAGATAGATAGATTCTACGAAGAATCTGGGATTGGTAGAAAGTCAGTAACAAATTAATATATTTTTGATATAAACTGAGTGTTCGAGCGGAGGATATGGTTGGTTACACTTAGCGCTACGCAATACTCTTCCGTGAAAAGAATTGAGTCATCTCGGTTACCGGTTCGTAAAATTTGTAAACAAACGAATCAATTCTTAAAACAAAACAAAAAAATAAAAATAAAATAAAAACAAATACAAGATACAATTTCATCCACTCCCAGTTGCGCATTCGTTAGCTAAGATTGGAACACATCCGACACCAGTCGGTGCCCCCTCGGGTGGTATTGGCCTGGTGTCCGAGTTGGTGTACTCGCTACGTCTAGCCACACCGATGAGTTGTGAAACGACGAAACGGCTGTCTGACGATGACTGTATTCAGTGGTCACGGTTGGTAGTAGCCTGGCGTTCAGGGTTCGGATCTCAGCGTTGGATGCGCTCGCGATGTCTAGCCACACTGAAAAGTCGTGAAACAACAAAACAGCTAT
>NC_136526.1:12039808-12104808 GCF_053919585.1 Euprymna scolopes
TACAAAATTGTTAAAACGACACTTTAAGGAGAAATGCTTCCCAACACCCTGGAAAAATTCATCAGCCTGCTCCGTATTTAAAAATTCCGGAGGTCGGCCATCTCCCTCTCATTACAGACCAACCAGTCTCCTGTGCATCATAAGCAAGTTGCTGGAATCTGTGAGAAATAGAGAAGTGGTTATCCATCCCAGCAAAAATAACCTGCTCAGTGACATGCAATATGGTTTCCGTTCTGCTAGATCTACAGCAGATGTGCTTACAGTTATATTACACAGGATTTGCGAATCTCTCAACGGGAGCTTCGTTTGTAGAGCAATAGCTCTTGACATATCAAAGGCTTTTGATAGAGTATGGCATAAAGGTCTACTTCACAAGATCGCCAGGTATGGAAAAGCTGAACATCTCCTCCCAATTTAAATCCTTTCTTTCTGATAGGCTTATAAGTTGAGTCAGAAACTCGGTATTAACGCTGACGTCACTCAAGGTTTCATCCTAGGCCCAACCCTCTTCCTGATCTTCATCAATGATCCCCCAAATCACATTCTGAGATCATTCGTAGATATTTATGTTGACGACACCACAATCTATGGCAACATTTCAAAGGCCAGCAGGCAAGATAGGGCATGCCGAGCAACTCCTGCCCAGATATAGCTGCAGTACCCCATTTTAGGACATATCTGGTTCTTATACAGATAGAGGGTTGCATCGACAGTGAGATACCTACTTGAGCAGTAGAGTAATCCAACCATTTTTTCAGCAATCTTGACAACTGATTTGATGTATGTGTTCCATTTAAGATCAGAAGTGAAGGCCAGTCTCAGAAGTTTGTCAAGACATGAAACTTCCTCAAAACGAAAGCCATTCATATCCATTGACGTGTGATGGAGGTCTGAGCGATTATGGTGAAAGGAGAGAAGCTTGGTTTCCGATGCATTAAAATTAACCAGCCACCTTTTCCCCCATTGCACCACGTTCTCAAGATCAGAAGGAGAAAGAATCAAAAAGATCTTTAGCATTATTACTTTGGGGAAATATTAGGTTGACAAGAAAGCTCTTATATAATGTTGCTTTTTGATTTCAAATGTATTTTCAAATAGGTTTTCGTGATAATACCTTTACTTTATATGCCATTTAAAGAGCGTTTTTCGCTCTGTCTAATCGTTTAAGTTACAATCGTTTTAAAACAATTATATCTTATTTTCAGAACTTGAATACAAGATGGGGAAAAAACAAAAAGCTTGTTAAAACATGGAGCTTTCCCAAGAGAACCATTGATTTCAATTGGGGTGTGGTGGAAGTCAGAGCAATTTGGATGAAAGAAGAAAGGCACCCTTTTCCCCATTGCACGACGTTCTTAAGACCAGATGAGAGAGAATCATAAAATTTGATTTTCATAATAAGCCCCCCCCCCCCAAAAAAAACGAACTACGTGATCAATTTACGTGGTTTTTGGAATATGACATTTTTCTTCCGTGACGAATACGTACATTATAGTGATTTTCTTTTTGCATTTTTGTATTTTTTAAAATCAAGTGTAATCTATAATATAAATCTCACCTGCTTAAATGTATGTATGTATGTATGTGTCTTTGTTTGTTTGTATGTCTGTCTAAAACTTTCGCGTAGGCGACGGACCTTCACGAGATCGGTATCGTTTTGAAGACCGACCCTTCGGACGACAAATATAGAAAAATGGCTTAAAAACATAAATTCCTTCATCCAAAAGCGGGCACTTTTCAACAGGAGGAGGTCACTTTTTTCGCTGATATTTTCGAACGTCGTCGCCTCTTTTCAATTGACTCTCCGTAATTTAAACCTTCGCCACTTCCGGTTTGGCGATGGGCGCAACTGCAAACACGTTACGGGTTTGAGCCTGCCTGCCTACTACCACATTTTTTTTCTTTTTCTTAACACACACCTCCAAACACCCGGGCAACGCCGGACAGGCTAGTTTTAAGTAAGCAACAAAGGTTCTTTTAGAAAATGGCCATAAATACCGAGAGAAGTAAAAAGAAAAAAAAATGTTTTTCGTCGCAAACCTACGATACATACTTCTTCCCACTCAATTACTTATTCAGTTAAAGTCGATTGCCTGAATTCATATACTAGCTATTAATTGTTGCTATTATATCCCCGAACGTGTATCTAGTCACAAAGTAAAAATTTGACAGCAAGTGCCCGCCGCAGGTAAGTTCGCTGGTAAGATCCGTGTTCTAAAAGCAGAACCCTAACCCGTGTACACATTTACCACGCGCACAGATGATGATGATGATGATGATATTAGTATTAATAAAAATAATGATGGTGATGATGATAATGGTGATATTATTATTATTATTATTATTATTATTATTAATGATATTAATAATAATAATAATAATAATACATATAATAATCATATAATGATATTAATAATAATAATAATAATAATAATAATAATCATATAATGATATTAATAATAATAATAATAATAATACATATAATAATCATATAATGATATTATTAATAATAATAATAATAATAATAATAATAATAATAATAATAATAATAATAATAATACAGACTAGCGGGACCTGTGGAAATTCCACAGGGGACTCATTCATATGTAATACATTGATGTTGACATTCTGTAGATGTTCAGCGTAAATGGAGACGTTCTGATATTATTGTAGCTTTTTTTGTTAAAACTGCAAAAGTATTTATCTAAGCTAGCACGGACGCCCGGCAAAGCCCGGTCGTAAAGTACGCTTAAATAAGATAGTTTAATTCTTGCAGATTTCGTGTATATTATTATAGAGTTAATGTTCTATCGATTTTTATATATTGTAAAGTTGAGATTTCAATATATATATATATATATATATATATATATATATATATATATATAGTAAGTTATAAAATATATATGGTGATTAAGCTACACAGAATATTCCGCATTTCATCCACTCCAAGATTCTTCAGGCTTATATTCTGTGTAGCTTAATCGCCATATATATTTTATAACTTACTAACTAGCTCTATCTACGTATTGAGCACCGTTGAAGTAAATATTTAAAGTTTACGCATAAATTTATACTTTCGTATATCAATTTAAGATATATAACTTGAGTTCCTTCAGTCATAATCGAAAGTGAAACCAAAATTATGAAGAATTCTTGATAAAATTATTTATAAAAAAAATAGATGATTTAAGTGCCAGCAGCTATAGTCGAAACCGAAACCAAAACTTATGAAGAATTCTTGGTAAAATTATTTATGACAAGAAATAGAAGAACCTAACAATTAAACGACTCGGATGTAAGCGTGACACACAAAAGAACACACACGCTATCGTATTAACATATAGATGATAATTCTATTATTAATAATCTCTATATATATATTACTAATACAATAGCGTGTGTATTATTTTTTGTGTCACGCTTACATTTTTTCTTCCGAGTGACTGTCGTTTAATTGTTATTACTTTCCATTTAATTCTTCATAAGTTTTGGTTTCGGTTTCGATTATAGTTGATGGCACTCAAGTTATCTATTTTTTTTATAAATAATTTTACCAAGAATTTTTCAAAAAGTTTCGGTTTCGATTATTGCTGAAAGAATTCAATATATATATATATATATATATATATATATATATATATATATATATATATAAGTAAATTTTTGGTACAACAGAATGGAAGAATAAATTTTAGAGGAAACATCATTTAATCTAAATACCAAAAAACAAGAAATGGGCAGATGAAAATAAAATTTTTTTTTTTTTTTCCTTAAGGCCTTATCGTCTGACCCTCTAAGAGGAGACGTCAGAATGATAGATTAAAAACTAAGAAAAACGAATGAGGGAAGTGGGGAATTTTGGTTGCAGTTGGAAGAACAGTGAGAGAAAAAAAAAAAAAAAAAAAAAAAAAAAATTAAAATTCTCACTGTTCAGGTGGTTTTAAATCAATGAATATCTCCAACTGATGTCTAAGAATCTTTTGTCTACACAGGCTAGGTCGAGAGTTGTTAATAACTAACGCCTCAATGATATTGAGGTGATAGTTCGACCTAGCACTGTATAAAACAGAAAACCACCCATCGGAATATTGATCGGCACGTCATTCTGACGTCTCCTCTTAGAGGGTCAGACGATAAGGCCTTAAGGAAAAAAAAAAAAAAATTTTATTTTCATCTGCCCATTTCTTGTTTTTTGATATATATATATATATATATATATATATATATATATATATATATATATATATATATTACAATGGAAAAATGCGAACATAGAAAAGTACAGGACTAGTAGTTAAATCTGGAAAAGAAAAAGACAAGATATTCTAGTAAAAAATATAATAAATTTATAACTTAAAATATTGCAGTATTACGATTTGATTATATAATGTTATAAATTGAATTAAAAATTTTTAATGCTGCAATGTTTTAAGTTATAAATTTATATTTTTTACTGGATTATCTTGTCCTTTCCTTTTCCTTTTCCAGTTTTAATCCTTTACTTTTCCATGTTTAAGCTTAACCATATTACTTTCATGCTCGCATTTTTCTATTGTAATCCATGATTTTTCCAGACTTCCAGTAAATTCACTTGTTCTTTGTTTAATTTCAGTCTTATTTTTTGCCTCCATAAACACATATGTAATAACAATGTACGGCACTCGTCTGCTTTCAATAAAATCCCGCTAATTATCTCCCTTTCATTCTTTCATTCTCTCTGTTTCACTTGTTACTTCTCTTTTCGCGAGAGCAGTGAATTGGTAGTAACAGTAGTCGCTTAAGCGACATAGTTGCTATGGAAACAAGTCATAAAAACGTCGCTCACCTCCTAACGTTATTTTTTTTTATGATTTTAAACACCAGTAAATTCATCATAACTTTTGTTTTACTGAACGAAAATTTGAACCTTTCTTTCACAATATGGCTGAGAAGGTGATCTATAAACTGTAATAATTGTTTGAAATTTGGTCGAAAAATGAGTGAGAGGTGAAGCTTTAAAAACTAAAACTGACACTTAACCATTCAAACACTAATGTGTTTGAATAATTTATTCATTGATATATATAGCCATGTTATACATCATTTTGAAGCGTGTTTTTCGTTCTACCGAATCGTGTTATTTGTTACAGTTCTCAATCTCTTCCTTCATTTTTTGCAGGCTTTTCGACAGCATGGACAAAATTCAAATCCGCACGATTTTCTTGTTCCAGTCCAAACTAGGCTGAAAAGCTGCCGAGACAACTCATGATATCAATGATGCGTCTGACACACTAATGAACGTGTGGCACAACGGTGGTTCTAGAAATTTCGCAATGGTGGCGATAGCCTCAAAGAGGAAGACGGTCGCGGCCGATCAACTGTGCTTGATAACGAATATTTGAAAGCCTTAATTGAAGCAGATCCTCGCAAAATCACAGGAGAAGTTGCTGTCGAAATCGAGGTTGACCACTCAACAGTCGTTCGCCAATTAAAGCAAGTAGGGAAATCAAAAAAGTTGAATAAATAGTTGCCGCATGAATTGAACGATGATAAAAAAAAAATCGTCGTTTTGAGGTGTCTTCTACGCTCCTTCTGCGCAACAAAAACGATCCATTTCTCGAGCGGATTGTGATGTTTGATGAGAAGTGGATCCTCTACGACAACCGGCGACGTTCAGTACAGTGGGTGAATGCTGGAGAAGCTCCACAACACTTCCCGAAGCCGAAATTTCACACACACACACACACACGTTATGGTGACTGTTTGGTGGTCTGCAACCGGTCTCATACATTACAGTTTCTTGAATCCGGGCGAAACGATTACAGTGGAAAAAAACTGCTGATAAATTGACGAACTGCATCAGAAGCTCCAATATATGACAACACTCTCCCGCATATTGCTCAACTTACACTGCAAAAACTGAACGAATTGGGCTATGAGACTCTGCCTCATCCGCCATATTCACCGGACCTCTCGCCCACCGATTATCACTTTTTACAGGCATCTCGAGCTAAATATGCTTCAAAGTCCGAGATGATGCCGAATCGGCCTTCATTGAGTTCATCGCTTCCAGAACTCCGGATTTCTATGCTAATGGGATAAATAAACTTGTTTCTCGTCGGAAAAAATGTGTCGATTGTTATTTCGATTAATGATGTCTGTTATGAAAGGAGTTATGATCTTTTGAAAGTGAACGTTTAAAAAACGACATTATTTTTGCACCAACCTAATAGAAGTAGTAAGAGATAAAAAAAAGGAAGAGAAAAAAGAAGAGAAAGGAAAAAAAAGGAGAAAAAAAAACAGAAAGAAAATGACAAGAAAGAAACTTAGGAGTAGAATAATAATAATAAAAATGATGAGTGGTAGAAGAAGTAATAGATGTAAGAGAGAGAGAGAGAAATAGAAAGAGGGGAAACGAGGGAGAAAGAGAAAGAAAAACAGAGAGAGGGAGAGAGAAAGATAGAGAGAGAGCGAGTGAGTGAGAGAGAGAGAGAAAGAGAGAAAGAAAGAGAAAGAGAGAAAGAGAGAGAGAGAGAGAGACAGACAGACAGACAGACAGACAGACAGAGACAGAGACAGACAGATTTATTTATTTAATTGGCAAAGATTAAACACAAAAGTGATTGCCATTTACAAGGGGAAAATACGTGAAAATTTAGGGGGCTATGTACAAAGAGAAACTATTCTTGGCCTTCTGGCCAAGATCAAAGTGTGTTATCTGTTCTTCAGATGCTGCACTTCAATTTCTTGTCAGTGGAGGAGAAATTATTTTTTGTTCCTTTTCTCCACGTTTTGTTTTCTCTCTTCCATCCAACACTGATGAGTCGTGTCTACCTGATGTCTAACTCTATCCAGAGGGGAGGCATTGTAAATAGGAACTATACGGGGGTTGGGACCGTGGAGGTCCGACCAACGTCTGTCGAAGGCCACCTTGAAGCCCTGTAGAGTGGGCTGGTTTACAACCTCATCGGGTAGCTGGTTCCACGGAGATGCCACTCGAACCGAGAATGCTGCTTGGTGTCGAAGCCTCTAGAACCGTCGAAGGTAAACCTTTTTTGTGTGCCCACAGAGCCCGCGATTGGGGGCAGGATTGAAGAATAGGTCCCGGTCCGTGTCGCACCGTCCACGAAAGATGTTGTAGGCGAGGATGAGGTCGCCTCTGAAGCCTCCTACGCTCAAGGTAAAAAAAAAAAAAAATAGAACCCTTAAACGTTGCTCATGCTTGGCGTCGAAGTAACAATAGAGGAAAATGAAGAAGAAGAGGAAGAAGAAGAAAAGAAGAAGCAGTAATAGTAGTAATAGTAGTAATAGTAGCAGCAGCAGCACAGGCAGAAGTAAAAAGAAGATGCTCTCGCGTTCTGCGCACATGTGCACGCGTGCGTTTCCGGTGCGCACGTGCATACCAATGAAGCATTGTCATCAATCAATCAGCTTAATTCGGTCTTTTAGCACGACCCAAACATCGACTTTCTTAGAGATCAACCGTTTATTCGCACACAAAGCCATTATGATGATGATGATAATGATGATGAACATAATTTTTAAAAGTATTTCATTCTTCCCCTTTCTTTCTCTCTTTTCTATTTCGTGCTTAATCTATTTCTTTCTTTCTTTCTTTTTCTCTTTCTTTCTTTCTTTCTTTCTTTCTTTTTCTTCTTTCTTGTACGGCCGGTCCGAAAAGTCACTGAAGGGTTTGGAACTTAAATAGATCATTTACTTTTGATGATATCTTTCTGTAATTTTAACACAATATAACTAAGACATTGAAAGATTTAAACCCCCACAAAAATGAAACATTTAACCAATGTTTATTTATGAAAAACTAATGTCTCTTAAATATTGCTCATTTTCAGCTTTGCATATTTGTGTTCTTTCCAAAACATTATTCATGACAGATTGCAGAATCTCTGGATTGCGATTTAACTCCCTTGTTTCGTTTCTGATGTTTTCCTTCAATTCTTGCAAGTACGGTTCCTTGGTTTTCAAATCGGCGTACAGTGTTTCGAATTGTGTTGCAACTTGGGCTATCTCTTGAATGTAAATGCCGTCGATAAGCTCTTTTGAGTCAAAACAATCGACCCCTGATTTTGGTAAAACAATTTCACAACTTGCGTACGTTGTTCAATGCTATACTTATCTATAATTAATTTCAAAAATATTATTTGTAAAATATCTGAAATAGAGAAAAAAAAAATGATCATTAATGGTAAAATGACAAAGATTTTCAACCTTCAGTGACTTTTTGGACACATATTATTTCTTTTTTTACGATCTCTTCTTTATTAAGTCCTTTCTTTTTAATAAGTACTCTTTCTTTTGGACATAACCATGGTCTAGTGGTTGTCGGCACGGGCTGACGACATGAATGTTCCAAGTTCAAATCCGGCTCGTTTCACCCAAAAAAAAAAATAAAAAAAATTTTCTCTTCGGATGTTGAGAACCTTCTCGTGGTCCCTTTCGGTATCTCTGGTGTCTTTCTAGGAAAAATATCGGGGAAACCAATGTCTACAACAGATTCTTACCTTACGATGACGTTTTCTTTAAGCGTCTTTTTTCTTCTTTTTTCTCTTTTTCTTTCATTTTTCTCTCTCTTTCCTTTCTTGTCGTTTCTTTCTTTGTTTTTGTTGATTACAACTTTGTCATTTTTTTCTCTCTTTCCTTTCTTGTCGTTTCTTTCTTTGTTTTTGTTGATTACAACGTTGTCATTTTTTTTCACTCATCTTTTTATCGTCCACCACCTTTTATTTCATTTCTTCCTTTTTATTCCGTCCCTCATTTACTGGGTGTTCCTTCATCTCTTTCTTCCTTCGAATTTGACGTCCTTTTTTTTTTGTTCTGTTATACGAGGGATGTTCCAAAATAATAGGCGCTACTTTTTTTATTTTATTATTCCTTCCAAATGGATTCTTTTTTATTTACTCTTTTTTTAATTCTCTTTCTTTCATCCACTTTTTTTCATTTTCTTTTTTTTCATTTTTTCATTCTCTTTTTTCATTCTCGTTTTTTCATTCCCTTTTTTTATTCTCTCTTTTTCATTTTCTTTTTTTTCATTCTCTCTTTTTCATTCTCCTTTTTTTCATCTCTCTGTTTTCATTTTCTCTTTTTTCATTCTCTTTTTTCATTCACTTTTTTCATATTCTTTGTTTTATTTTCTTTTTTCATTCTCTCCTTTTCATTCTCTCTTTTTTCATTCTCTCTTTTTCATTCTCCTTTTTCATTCTCTCTTTTTTCATTCTCTCTTTTTCATTCTCTCTTTTCTCATTCTCTCTTTTTCATTACCTATTTTTATGCTCTTTTTTAATTCTCTTTTTTCATTCTCTCTTTTTCATTCTCTTTTTTATTTTATTTTTTCATTCTCCTTTTTTCATTCTCCTTTTTTCATTTTCTTTTTATTTTCTATTTTTCATTCCTTTTTTCATTCTCTTTTTTTTCATTCTCTCTTTTTTTCATTCTCTCTTTTTTTCATTCTCTCTTTTTCATTTTCTTTTTTCATTCTCTCTTTTTAATTCTTTTTTCATTCTCTTTTTTCAATCTCTTTTTGTCATTCACTTTTTTCATTTTATTTTTATTTTCTTTTTATTCTCTCTTTTTTCATTCTGTCTTTTTTTCATTTTTTATTTTCTTTTTTCATTTTCTCTTTTTTTCATTCTCTCTTTTTTCATTCTGTCTTTTTTTCATTTTCTTTTTTATTTTCTTTTTCATTTTCTCTTTTTTTCATTCTCTCTTTTTTCATTCTGTCTTTTTTTCATTTTCTTTTTTTCATTTTCTGTTTCCATTCCTTCTTTTCATTCTCTTTTTTCTTGTTCTTTAGTTCTCTATTCTTCTTCTTCTTCTTTTCCTATTTTCCACCTCTTTCCTCTTATTTTTTCTGTTTCTTCTTTTTCCTCTTACTCCTTTTTTTCTGTTTCTTCTTTTTGCTTCTAGTTCTTCTTCTTTTTTCTTCTTTTTCCTCTTCCTCTTTTTTCTTCTTTTTTCTTTTTCTATTTCTTCGTCTTTTTCTTCTTTTTTTATTTCTTTTTCTCCTTCTTTTCTTCCTATGTTTTCTTCTTTCTTTTTTCTTCTTCTCTTCCCTTTTCTTCTCCCTTTTCTTTTCTTTCTTTTTTCTTCTATTTTCTTTTTTCTTCTATTTCTTTTTCTTCTTCTTCTTCTCCTTTTTCTTCTTCTTCTTTTTTTTCTTCTATACTTTGTTTGTTCTTCTATTTCTCCTTCCTCTTCGTCCTTCTATTCTTTATTCTTCTTTCTTCTATTTCCTATCTTTTTTCTTCTTCTTCTTCTAAACATTTAAAACAGTTAAACTTTTTCTCCTCCCCGTTTTATCTCCATCTCCCCTCTACACCTTCGTTGATCTTTAAGCACTCGATTACCTTCTTTTGTTTCTATTCCTTTCACCACCACCACCACCACCACCCTTCCCGTTCTACCCACCAATTACTCCAGCGACCCCGTGTGCAATTCCAGGCATGTGCCCGCACGTGGAGGCAGACTGCACGGCCCTTCTTTTTCAAAGGCTCTTTACACGAATGCCTGGCATACAAAACAATTACCCTCGAGCACGAACACAGAACAAGTTGCTTCTATAATTCATACTTGCTGACCTACACATCCAACAACGGCTTAATATGCAGGCGTGACTAGCAAGATCAACCAGCGTTACCCGGATTGTATGGATCACAAAAGGTTATGTCCAAAAATTCAGTACGCAAAGTTCAGAAGTCGGAAGTGGACTCGGTTTATCTAAATATAGAATGGAAGTCAGAAAACATGAAACGAAATACGAAACCATACGAAAATAATTTATTTAAAAAAAAATATTTTAGTTTTACACTTTTTGTGCTATCATGAAATAATAAAAAAAATGACAAGCCGCGCGTGCGTGTCTAATGTTGTGACCCTTTGGACTGTGATCATAGCGTAGTATCTGTGTTAACTGTGGCAAGCAGGGCCAAGGGTCAAAACATTATTATTATTATTATTATTGTTATTATTATTATTTATTAATTCGAGCGACGGCAGGTCGCTGGATCAATTATTATGATTAGAAAAATGAACAATTAAATTGGGAACAACTGATTGACATATAATAATATCGCAAAAAGAATGTGAAAATAGAAAATAGATGTAAATATGATCTTTGGTTTGCATAAACAAATAACTAGATTGGGTTACATCAGCTGTTGGTTTGAGACACGTAAAGACACGTGATGAAATGTAGATTTAGGGAGATTCTAGTCAGTCGTGAGCTGGACATCAGAGAGAACGGACGACTCAAAAAGGGGAGTTGGCATCTCCATGGCACAAGGGGCGGCGTCATCTCAGGCAGCCAAAACGTAAAAACATGTCATCTCTGAAGATACCGGCCGGATCATGAAAATAAATGTTCGTAAATAATTCAGGTATGGGTTGTGTTATTTACATCTGTTAAAAAGAACTGTTTGTCTACAACTGTTTCGATACGTCCACGTCAATCGTTTCCTGTTAGAACTGTTGCATAAATGTTAAAAGATACACACTAGACGATCAACTAAATGATACGACTTATATACATACACGCATTTATACGTACGCGAATATACAGAAAAAGATAAACCCCACTATTTAACATGTACGTCGTTACAGAGCGTATTCATATACACAATGTAATACGTGGCCCCCCTCTGGTGCTGCATGTGAGATGACACCACAAAACATTTTGGCCAAGTTTCAGGAAAATATAATGGATGGATAAAACGATATGGTGCAAAAAGTGTAATTTTTGGCCATTTTGGGGCATTTTTGACCTCTTTTGAGCCCCTGAAGACGCTGAATCCCAGAGTAAATGGATAACGGTGCAGTTTTAGGCCTTAACACATGTATATTTGAGTTGACTACTGTGAAAAACCACTATATAGTCAGACATATCAAGTTTTTGTTGAGAAATATGAAAAAAAAGGAGCCACAAAAAGAGGAAAAACTAATGGTCGGTTATCTGGTAATCGCTCGGACTAACGGACGCACGGGCGCACGGACGGAAGCACTGACTGACGCACAGACGCCACTGAAAACATAGGTCCGTCTCCAATAAATTGGGGGACCAATGAACTATAAATGTTTTTTTTTGTTTTAACACTTGTGTTATCACCCCCCCCCAAAAAAAAACTAATGAGGATTTAATTATTTACATCTGCAGTAGAACGACATTGCCTCAATCCATTAGTTGGAGAGACTTCTTATAATTGTTAAATATACCCATCTCGGACACAATGTTATCAGGAAGCTCATTAATGAATATCAGGAATAATAGTGATCCAAGGATCAACCGCTGAGGCACTCCCGCATTAATGTTATGCTGTTTGGATGTACGTCCGTCAATGACAACCTGGATGGTCCTATTGTCTAAGAAAGATCTAATTATATTTAGTATTCGACCAGTTATTCTATACAATTTAATTTTCATTAGAAGCCCTTTATGCTAAACTTTGTCAAAGGCCTTGGATATATCAAAGGTTACAGCCCTGTCTTTTCCCGCCTTATCCTTTATAGATGACTTAAAATAACTGTAGTAGAACGACATTGCCTAAATCCATACTGTTTGTGAGAGTGTGTATGAGTAGGTAGTAGTGATGGGGCAATTCCAATATTTTCCCCGATTCCGATACAATTACCGATTCCGATTCTTCATAAATTTCTAAATAGGTAAGTACAAGGTTATTATTTTTCCCTGATTACCGTCAAAACGCACGTTAAATGAGCATATATTTTCTAAAACGTAAAAACAGATTTGTAGGGGGGGGGATGATCTAAAGGTTTTAGTTTAGCTGTGAGTTCAAAATTAATAAATAGCGGTGGAGGATTTTGTTTTTAACAAAATCAATTAAAAAAAAAAACAATAATTAAAGGAATCGTTTTAGGTATCGGAAACTAGGCACAAATTTTCCCGATTCCGATACTCCAAAAATTTCCGATTTTTCCGATTCCCGATCCCGATTAATCGTCCCAACACGAGTAGGTAGCAATTCTTTTCTGTTCGTCTGACTCTTGCTAATGTGTAGGAATGCGTGGGTGAGATGAAGAAAGCTTGTACGTGAGTCATTGGTTTCTTTCCACTTGTGTTGATCGTATGTTCTAAAGTCCTTAGGACTTCAGCAAACTTGAGAATTCTCCGCATTTCACTGGCTTTCGGTTTTTTGTTTATAGGAGTTTCTAACTTTGCACTGGGTTACCATTTTCAAAAAGACTTCTGGGATTTAGAATGGGTTAAGTCCAAAAATTCTGTACTCAAAGTTAAGACCGCGGAAGTGGACTCGGTTTACATAAATCTGGAACGGAACGGAAGTCACTAAGCATGAAACAAAATACGAAACTGTTCTGGGGTAATTAACACCCCTATATTCGTGATAGTATGGATCTGTCTGGAACTATGTAAACCAGACATTTCTGTCGTTGAGCGAAGAGCATATACGCAGTTAAACCGCTCGTAGTGAACACTAGGACTCTTTCACCTTAATAGTGTGGTCCCTAACCAGGACCACAACAGAAACAAATAATTTATTTTAAAAATTATTTTAGTTTTAACGCATCTTGTGCTATGATGAAACAATAAAAAACTAGCGGGACCTGTGGAAATTCCACTGGGGACTGGTTCATATTTCATACGAGGCGTGTCTAAAATGCATCCGACCTTAGACCGGAGAAAATATTTCACATACCTGACGGGGTTTGAACCCTAATCTCCTTCAAAGTAGGCCTCTTGTGCAACTTTCATATATATATATATATATATATATATATATATATATATATATATATATATATATATATATATATATACTAGCATGGGTGCCCGACGTTGCCCGGATATTTTGAGGTGTATGTTGAGCAAAAAAAAAAAAAAGTGGTCAATTTTTTTAACTTTGACCCCTATTATGACCCCTTAACATGTATTGTTTTGAGCTCAAATCAAGTTATTAAGTTAGATCCATGTCCAAGGAACCTATATCTAAAATTTCAAGTGTTTAGACCCCCAAATTGCCGGAGGAGTTTGGTAGAGTTCTCAACGGTTAAATCGTTGAACTTTGACCCCTTAATCGACAAATTTCTGGCCGGAAACCAATCGCATCGATTCCCCTAAATCTCAGTACCCTGTATATCAAATTTCGAGTCTGTAGACTTAAAATTGACGGATTTATTGCGTGGGGAAATGTACACACACAGTCACACAGATACACAGACAGACAGACACGTTCACTTTTATAGATATATAGATAATGCTCCCTCCCTTGGGTTGAGCATATTGGGGAGTGATATACAAATTACCATTAGCGTATAAAGCGATGCTCTTTGTGAGCTTAGGTATTTGGACAATGTCAAAATATTGTTAATTCACAGCCCGCATAGACGCAGCCGAATAGCGAAATGGCTAGAAGCTCCGATTGTCATATGGGCGGTTGGGTTTCGATCCTGGCTTGAGGTAGTTGCTTGTCTGGCCACACTGATGAGCTGTGAAACAGCGAAACAGTAATATATATGGATGACTATAATGCTCCCTTTCTTGGGTTGAGCATATTGGAAAGTGATATACAGATTACCATTAGCGTATGAAGCGATGCTCTTTGTGTAAACAAATTGAGCTTAGGTATTTGGACAATGTCAAAACATTGTTAATTCACTGCCAAGATAGCAGCAGCCGAATAGCGTAACGGCTAGAAGCCCCGACTGTCATTTGGGCGGTTTGGTTTCGATCCTGGCTTGAGGTAGTTACTTTCTAACCACACTGATGAGCTGCGAAACAGTATTGTATGTGGATGATTATATAATTATATATATATATATATATATATATATATATATATATATATATACTAGCAAAGTACCCGTCGTTGACTGGGTTCTAAAACAGCCTACAAAAAATGGTCTCTGATTTATGAAAGTATGATTGGTTATGAAAAGGAACGGTTGTAAAGAGATAACTTCGAATTTGGGGGTATCAATACCAAAGCAAAATATGATGAAAGTAAAAATAAAATAGATAAACCCCATAATTTATTATACCATACCTGTTCACACTGAAACACTTATCACAATATTCTGTGGATCTATATTAAAAAAACCTTGTTAAACTTTGTGACACATTTCGTTTTTTTTTTAATTTTTAATTTTTTTTTATTTCCATACTTTGTGGACCAGGCGCGTACGCGACCCCACAATTTTAATGAATCATCATTGTGCCAGATCAAACATACCCATTCCTGTGTCTCGATACATCTTCTATCATTATATGTGATCAGTTTTCTATAATAGTCAACCATATAGGAGACTATTCGTGACCAGGCACACACACAGGCGTTCAGCTTTATATATATATATATATATATATATATATATATATATATATATATATATATATAATCAGCAGGTTGCCTTAGCGTTGTCCGGTCGTAAAATACTTTTACTTCGTGCAAATTTCGTATGTATTATTATTCGGCACATTTTCTATTATATTGTGCCCAATATCTAAAGTAATGATTTAAAAAGTAAAAAAAAAAGAAAAAAAAAAGAAGAAAACAAAAAGAAACTACTTCGTTTCAATCAGTTGGAATCGAAACCAAAACACTCAGTGCTTCAGCATTTGTCGTTACCGTCTGAGCTCTCACCAGTTAGATATAAAAGGCTAATAAATAAAAAACTACCAGTTAAAACTATATATGAACAGATGCTCAGAAGTTGGGCGATTTACTTATGGCAAGGTCAACCGTTCCTCTAAAATTAGCTCTCTTCACAAATTGGGACCCCTAAAAAGGGACCCCTCAAAACAGTGACCATATAATTTACACTACGACCAGCGGCCAATCACGATCTGTGCTTACTTACTTAAGCCTTGAGCCGCAACTATCCGCCAACATCCACGGTCCTGGGCGATTTGCTCCAACTCCCTCCAGGAGTAGCCGGTCAGCTAAGCGTCTGTCTCCAGGTTTCTTCTCCAGGTGTTTTTTGGCCGGCCACGTTTCCTCTTTCCCTGAGGGTTCCAGGTCAGGGCCTAGCGTGTGATATTTGTTTGTTGTTTCCTCAGGGTGGGTGATGAGGCAGACAACGGATGGACGGAGGGATGGCATTCAGTGGACCCTCCTGACTCAGCCGGATAAACGAGATAAATCATTGATAAAAAAAATATATGACGTCCAACTTTAAAGTTGAATGAAACATCTGTTTTGTCCTACGTCATATTCGTATCTCTCTTTTTCTCTTTTCTATTTCTAACGTGTGCGTAGTTGATATTCAGATGGCATCGTCATTAGAAGACCGAACTACGCCACATGGGTTCAAGGTCAGAGACAATGTCAAGGTTAAGTATGACGAAGTGATTGACCAACGGATGCAGCCACTCTAAAAATCGTCAGCCGATATAATTTTAAAAATTATATTGTAGGTGTCCGTTGAATTTTTACATCTTCATTTCAAGTTGTGTCCACCTGACTCGATAAGAAACGGTTTGCAATAAACTTAACCGTGACTGTAGCCCACACTATATATATACTAGTCTACCAGTTGACCCTTAAAGGGCATGATGAAAAATGTTCAAAATAAAAAAAAATGATTTTGCGATTATATTGTCTTTTATTGTCTTGAGAAAACATTTATTTAAGTTATGAGTGAAAACAAAAAAAAACACAGGAAACCTCCAGAGCACTACTGCAAGCACCAATTAAAATTAAGGAGATCCTACTAAAAGTACTAATAAAACCAAGTTTCTATCCCCTCTCCTTAAAGAGAAAATATTTTTAAGTAAGGCCTGAAAAATTAAACCGTCAGAATCCACAGGAGCGCTACTAAAAGCAGTAAATATGGTTACAAATATGTTTATAGTTATATTTTGTTAAGTTATATTTAATTCAGTTTTTTTAAAACTCAACTGGGTTAAATTACATTAATTTGTAAGGAAAACACGTTAAAATAAGTTAAAACAAAAAAATATTGTAGACCTTACGTATACTTTGAAGTGGCTTTTAATATCGGACTTAAGACAGGGCGGCACTGAAATAGGTAAGCAGAAGAATTTTTTGAAATCGAAAATCACAAATCGGAGGGACGGTTTAAACGACAACAATATAGTTCGAATTCTTCGAAATCTAGTGGACGATGTCCTTTTTATCTCTCTGCAGAAGAGACCGTGCTCTGCTCTATTGTTATTTTCATGGCAGGTGCTCGACTGTGCTCCATTCTATTGTCTATTGTCTTCCATTGAGCCACTCTTTGTAGCTACAAACGCCATCAACAATTTCCCTTACTTTCTAAACGAACAATTCCTCGAGCAGAGCATTTTTCCCCAGAACTGCTCATCTGTGGAAAACAATACCGCCGAGTTACTTCCCAGCTGACTATAACATGGTCGTTTTCAAGTCCAAGGTAAACAAGTTCTTATTGAGCCGTCCTTTTGAATAAATAATTTCTCCTATTATTTGGATTTATTAGCCTGTCATTAGTCGCGTGCAAACGACTCTATAAGTCACTCCGTCGGTCAGTCGGTCTGTCTATACCACTTTTGTGCTTGGCCTTTTTGGTTAAGATCAAAGGTCTGTTGTTAATAGATGCTGTTCTTAGCTTTTTAAGCTTTTCTTGGCCAAGATCAAAGTGTTACCACCATAGGCATGGCACATGCGGTACTGGGTCCTACGGAGCCCATCCCGCTAGGTTAGACAAATAAAAAGTAAAGAGACTCTTGACTGGTGGGACAAATGAGATCCTGTCCCTCGATTGTTTGTTTTTTGGCACTAGAGAACCTTCCGAGGCTACCCTACCACTACCCCCCTATCTTTTTGTTTTATCATCCCTGATGAACCCCTACTCGAAAGTCGCCACCTAATATATTCCCCCCCCTTTTTGTTTTTATCAATATATTTATTTTACTCCCAACACCCGATATGAAGTCTTCCCAATCCCCACTAGGGATCTCCCAGCTTGTTTTCGGTGCCCTGGAAAACAGTAGGCGATCTAACTACTTAGATTAGCTTAGGGAGGGACCTTACTAACAATGCACTAGGCAATTTTATTTTTTGTACATTTTTTCTATATTTCCCACGCCGCAACACGAACTGTTTTTCTTCCAAATTCAAGAGCTTTTTATTTTTTCCAATGAATTGAACTTTTTTCACACACACACACACACACATTTTAATATATAGAAAAAAAAAAAGAAAAAAATGCGCGCGCACGCACGCACGCACGCACACACACACACACACACACACACACACACACACACACACACACACACACACACACACACACACACACACACACACAGAAATTGTATATATATATCGTTTTTGCAAAAACGCTGGGGTTTTCATTAGTTAATTTAGATTCCACAGAGTGAATGAGGTATTGTGGTAAATGTTGCCAATCAAGAGTAAAGTCGCCAAAGACTCCAATTTTTACTTTAGTTACAAAGACCCTGCAACACTCCCCTCCCCAGATCTTATAGGGCCTTGTGCCTGAATTTGTTTTGTCTTTTGAAGATTTTACTTTTTTTAATTTTATATTGGAATTTTTTTTAATTGTAATTTTTTCTTTAAACGAAATAAATTAAATATAAAGATCAAAGTGTAGTATCTTCTCCGGCAGATAGTGCAAGCAAAGACCATATGTGAGGGCAACCCCACATATAAGGCCTTGGTCAATGTAGGGGATACCCTTCATACCAATTGTCACTATCCAGCTCCCCTACTCCCCGAGGAGTTAGTTCCCATCACTCCTCACATAAAAAATCGGGCTTGTGCTAATTTGCTCGGTGGGGGAGCAAATAAATACGCTTTTCTTGGCCTTTTGGCCAAGGTCAGAGTGTAGTATCTGTTCCAGCAGATACTGCAAGCAAAGACCATATGCGGGAGCAATCCCACATATAAGACCTTGGTCAATGTAGGGGAAGCTCTTAATACCAATTGTCACTATCCAGCTCCCCTACTCCCCGGGGAGTTGGTCCCCATTTCCCCTTCACTCCTCACATTAAAAATCGGCCTTGTGCCTAATTTGCTCGGTGGGGAAACAAATAAATACCCTTTTCTTGGCCTTTTGACCAAGATCAAAGTGTAGTATCTGTTGTTACTACATGCTGTACTTATATTTGTAACTTTGTGATATAAAGTGGGGGATCACTTTTCTGTATTAATTAAATGTAACATGATCACCCACTTTACAACCAGTCAGTCTCAAAGCCATTCAAGTCATTCTCCAGATCATCCAAGTTGTTTTTGAAGGATTCCAGTTATTTTTTAAGCATTCAAGTCATTCTTAAGGTCATTCAATTCATCCTTAAGTTCATTAAAGTCATTCTAAGTCATTTACTTTTTATTTATTTAAGTCATTTCAGCCCGTTTTTCGGTCATTTTAGTTTATCTTTAAGAATTTCATGTCAATCATACATTCACGCATTCATTCATTACACGAGAACACGCGACTAATGGTTATCGGCCTTGTTCTCATTGTGAGAGTCATTTTTCAAAAGGACCCAGAAAGGCGCAGTGGTTAGGGTACTTGAAAAAAAAAAATCTGTTGTAAAAGTGATATTTTCCTTAAGGTTAAAGGTTCAATTCTCAGTATGGTCGACTGGTAAACACAATTACGAAATACTTAGGAATTCTATCCAGTCAGAGAATAGAACATTTCTGCGTGGCCAATTTGACGGTGTGGTCGATTTGACGACGTGGCCGAGTCGACGGCTGGCGTGGCTGATTCGGTGTGACGTTTCGGCGTGGCCGTTTCAGTGTTGCCGTTTCGGTGCGGACGTTTCAGCCTCGCTGAATCGACAGTGTGGCTGATTCGACAGCGTAGCAGTTTCGACGGCGTGGCCGATTCGGTGGAGAGGCAATTCGACGTCGACAAAACAGTCATATTTTTATCTTTATTATTTTATAATTTTTTTTTTTTAATGAGAAATACAATATAAAAAATATATCACTTGAATTGTTTTTAAGAAAAAAATCATGCTTTTGCAAAAGACAGTTTTGCTTAATTATTTTATAATTAATTTTTTAAGGATTAAAATCATTAAAATATTTTATTTTAATTTTATTCAAAGAAAAAAATATCTCCGTTTACTGAATTAAAATTAAAAATATATTTAAAAAAAAAACTTGATTATATCGACGAAGCGCGAACTTGATGCTGAATCTTCCCCGCCCACCCCCCGCCGAATCGGCCACACGCCGAATCGGCCACGCCGGAACGTGTGAAATCCATCCAGTCATGGCTGACGGAACAAGAGCATGCTAAACCCGTGAAGTAAATAAAGGGTTCCGTTCAAAAGTCCATCTAAGTTCCCGAGTTTGAAGGAAACATTCCCGAGTTCGACAAGATACCCCTGAAGAAGGTCGGAGGTTAGATCGACCGAAACGTTTTGAAAATAACACTCAAGATGAGAACAGTAGTCTAATAATACGAATAACTAATCCGCATCTCATAAATTTAGAAATTTAATTTCTATTCGATTTTAGAAATCTTTACGTCAAACTCGGGAACTTGTGCATATATGATGAAGTCTTCTGGGGATGAGATTGAATTTATTTGCTTCCCCACTGAGCAAATTAGGCACAAGGCCGTGGGGATGAGATAAATGCAAATAATATCAAATTCAGAAATATTATTCATTTCTAGCTAATGCCTCCGGGCCTTGATAAGCGGTTACGCCAGAGTAAAAAACAAACAAACAACCAAACAACTTCCCGGTCGTTTATGTATCCTGTCTGTAATATTTTGACGATACCGCCGTCCGTATTTTGCATGCGTACAGATAAATCAACTAGTTTTATTATGGGCTACGAAGAGACCATTGTTCACGCGAATACAACGAAAGACAACGTGGCCTAACACGTGCTGGTGGACTTGTTCTACAAGAGTGGGAAGCAAGTATTACCTCCCCCCCTTCGTATATATATATATATATATATATATATATATATATGTCTACACACATATATATATCCACACGCACATATATGTACACACACATATGTACACACGCACACACAAATACTTACAGACACATATACACACATATATGTACACACACAGATACACACACGTATACACACATATGTACACCCACATACACACGCACACACATGTGTACACCCACATACACACGCACAGACATGTGTACACCCACATACACATGCACACACACATACACACATGTATACACACATATATACACACACGCACGCACATATACACACACATATACACACGGGCACACACACATATATGTATACACATATATATACACACACGCACGCACATATACACACACATATACACACGGGCACACACACATATGTATACACATATACACATACGCACCCACATATATACACACATATATACACAGGCACACATGTACGTACACACATATATACACACACGCTCATACATATATACGTACACACATATACACACACGCCCATACATATATACGTACACCTATACACACACATGTACACACACGCACGTACGCATGAATACACACACATATATACGCACACGCACACGCGTATATGTGTATGAACTAGTATGAGTTCGTTAAAGGCATTTTCAAATCCATTTACGTTTGTGTAGATGCGACAAAAACGTTTGCGATTTACATTTGTCTCTTGGCGCGACGGGCCAAACGGAGTCATACAACTTATTCTATTCAAATCGACTGATTCATGTGTTATTCAAGCCTAAGAGAAAACGAAACGGGTCGCTAACCCTTGATCCAGAAAGTCACGCAAAACATTTTTCGAATAGCTGGTGTGTGTGTGTGTGTGTGTGTGTGCGTGTGTGTGTGTGTGTGTGTGTGTGTGTGTGTGTGTGTGATAAGTATAGAGACAGAAAGAGTAGAGAGAAAGAGGGAATGAGAATACACACACACAATACACACACACACACATATATATAGTCATTCACATACAGTAGTGTTTCGCTGTTTTGCAGCTCATCAGTGTGGCTAGACAGGCAACTATCTCAAGCCAGGATCGAAACCCGACCGCCCAAATGACAGTCAAGGCTTCTCACCATTGCGCTATACGGCTGCTGTGTGGGTAATGAATTAACGATGTATTGACATCGGCCAAATGCCTCCGCTCGATTTGTTTGCACAAAGAGCGTCGCTTAATACGATAATGGCAGTTTGTATATCACTTCCCAATATGCTCAACTCAAGATAGGGAGCATTATAGTCATCCGCATGCAGTACTGTTTCGCTGTTTCACAGCTCATCAGTGCAGCTAGACAGGCAACTGCCTCAAGCTAGGATGGAAACCCGACCGCTCAAATGACAGTATATATATATATATATATATATATATATATATATATATATATATATATATATATATATATATATATATATATATATATATATTTTAGCAAAAGTACCCGTCGTTGACTGGGTTCAAAAACAGCCTACAGAAAATGGACTCTGATTTATGAAAGTATGATAGGTTATGAAAAGGTAGGGTTGAATTTGGGGGTATCAAAACCAAAGCAAAATATGATGAAAGTAAAAATAAAATAGATAAACCCCATAATTTATTATACCATACCTGTTCACACTGAAACACTTATCACAATATTATGTGGATCTATATTAAAAAACCTTGTTAAACTTTGTGACATATTTTCATTCTATGGAGGTCAGGTGCGAACGAACATCCCATAATTTTATTATACCATATTTCTTCAAACTGAAACATAATAATCAAATTATACTTACGCAGATAGATATGAAAAGTCTTTATTAAAGTTTGTGCCTATTTCCATTCTATGGAGGCCAGGCACGAACGCAGACACCACAATTTTATTATACCACCCCTATTTAAGTTAAAACATACTTATCAAAGTATTATTATGTACATCTATATCAAAAACACCTGTAAACGTTTTTTTTTTAATTTTTAAATGTTTTATTTCCATACTTTGTGGACCAGGCGCGAACGCAGGCTCCACAATTTTAATAAACCACCCTTCTGCCAGATCAAACATGCCCATTCCTGTGTCTTGATACATCTTCTATCATTATATGTAATCAGTTTTTTTTAAATAGTCAGCCATATGGGAGCCTATTCATGACCAGAGACACACACCTACAGACATTCAGCTTTATATATATATATATATATATATATATATATATATATATATATATATATATATATATATATATATATATATATAAGGATTAATAAAACATGTTAAAACTCTTTAAGAAGAGTTAAAAACGTATTTAATTTTCAAAAAGGAAACAAAGGTTAAGTGGTGTGTCCTTAATCCCCGGAGTTTCGAAAGAAATTCTTTCCTTCTCATCAGAGGGTTGGAGTTAGCAAAATGCGGAATCGGATTTTGCTTGCAAAGTATTTAATGAAACTACAAGTAAGTCATAGAGCTTACTCGGTAAAAGTTAAAATTGGTGAAGCGGAGTGAATGGGGAAAAAAGGAAAAATGATTTCACGTGAATGGATGGTCGAGTGGAGAATTAGAATATCCAATAACGGTAGAATCCAAGAAAAGTTAAAGTTCAGTATCCAGAAGTAAAAGTCCAAAGGAATCGCGTTACTGGAATATATTTTGATGCCATCCAAGAGGCAGAATTCCGTGAAATAATTCACAAATGGGTACAAAGAAAAAAAGAGTGAGTGCAAAATATTAAATATAAAAAGAAAGATTAATTGTGCGTAGAATGAAGAAATAAGTAAAAAAAAAAAAACGGGAACGATGAGTGGTGATTGAGTTATTTTTAGAAAAGAAAAGGCAATGTCACAATGACCCAGACCAAATAACGTTGAAGTGGTGCAAGGTTTAATGTAAAGGGGTCAAATGATATAGACAAGTAATGACTTTAAAATAAAATTATCAGCAGGAGTCGCAATCAATTGCGTGGAATGGGTAGTCATAAATTATATATGGTTTCTAAGTTAGGGGCTATGATATTAATGTGGAAACGTCTATATTTAATATATTGGGAAGATTATTTAAAGATATGATAAAAATAAATAAAAAAAAGATTCAAAAGGGATAAAACAACAGTAACGGGGAAGAAATTGGCCACAGGCTGCGCTATAAAGCAAAAACTGAGAACTACACAAGAATAAATATATATTTACGAAAATGCGAAAGTATAAGTAACCTTACATACAAAGATATAAATATATAGGTAGATGGATATATTTAATTAATTGGAATGCTTATTGAGTTAAGTATTATTTATTAATTTTATACATTGCGAACCAATACCCTCAACTAAAAAGATGAGGAAAACAGTCAGCAACAAACAAAATTAAGATTAGATGAATATAATAGAATGTGCACATGGATACACTGAAATAGAGACTGTAGACGTAAAGCCGGCCAAACATAAAGGAAAGAAAGAATTACAATTGAAATTATGAGGTTATAACGTGATAAGAAAATATATTAAAAAAACCTATAATATTATGGAATTGTGTATCTGGAGGGTTAATGTAAGAGCTATGTAATTTGAAATTTGCCATATTTAAATTTGGTCTTATGTTTGCAATAGGAGATTAGTTCGTTTTTAGAGTTTATTACATTACTACTTTGAGGGGAAGTAATTATTGTTATTGCTTCGACTGTGCAGAGGTAACATGACTTAGAGCCTGGAGTATAAGATTGAACCTTTTTTTAGGGTAGTCCATTTAATTGAGAAGGGAGTATTATTAGACTTTAGTTTTTTTTAATTAAAGTGGTTAAAGAAGTTCTCTGATATTTATTAGAATTTGTGTTGTTAAAAGATGCGTGGTTTGATATCCTTTTCTTTATTAAAGTTGAAGTAGCGCCGATATGTATGTGCTTTATTAATTCGCATTAATTAATATTAATTAATTAATATTAATTATATATATATATATATATATATATATATATATATATATATATATATATATATATATATATAACATTTCAGAGCATAGTTTTCCCGAGATTAAGCAAGCAATGGCGTTTAACGACGTTAATATAAGAGTGCTCAATACCGACGTAGAGCAGAGTGTACTCTTTATTTGTTTTTACGTAAACAGTAATATGTTGCTACACAGTCATTAGCATGTTTCAGTAAGCCAGACGATGAAAATAGTATGCAATGAAAATATCAGGTCTTCCTCGTCACAGTTAATATAAAAAGGTTCCGTCAAATGTGAACATTTGTTTTGTATGTAAATAAGACCCAATAGGAGTACGAATCTGAGTCTATGTTTAGATATAGGGATGAATTGGAAATGGGGGAAGGATCGAGATAGAGGTAATGGAAGAATAGAAAGAATAGTATTAGTATGCGTGTGTGATGGCCGTCCTAAATCTTAAACATACTAGTGTGTATAGGTTCAAACAGTAGGGGAATGTGGTTTTCACATATCTATGCTAATGCAAAAAAGGTTTCAGTTATAAAAACACTTTTAATTTGACTAGAACTTTTATGTGGTTAGAAAATGTACGATTTTCATTGCAAACTTTGCTTTCATATAAGCTGTATCGCTTGAAGAGGTCTCTAGTTACTGGTAACTAGCTGACCGAAATGCCAGGTCAGTTACTACAAGGAGTCCGGAGATCCCATCATCATATCAAAGTGGTTTTCTCTGTCCTTGTTTCTCCATAATTCATTATTATATCTAATTAAGGTTGTCCTCGTTAGTTTTATAATCTCTATTTCCAACCTAGTTACATCTGTTTAATTTTCCCCTAATTTTAGTGCTTTATCAAAAACTTCAGAAGTTATAAATGGATATAAGTCGATATCAAACATAATGAATTTTCTGGAACCAATCTATCACTCCTTTAGAAGATATCCAAAGGTTATGTTGGATTTTAGATTTTAAAGCGGGTATAATTGTGTCCAATACTTTTTTTTACTAATATTTTTTTATGATTCTCCTCGCATTTTTGTTTTTGAAATTTTGTTTCCGTAAAAAAAAAAAAAAAAAAATGGAAAAATTGGAATTGAAATTAAAAAATTTTTTTTATTGAAAAATAAAAAAAATATTAAAAATTTTTTTTTGCTCGTGTGTTTGTGTTTCTCGTTTATTCGTAACTCTTTTTTAACAAATTGTTTTTTATTTTTTTTTTGTGGTTATCTTTACGGTTAGTGTTTTCAATTCACTTCCGGTTGTTTTCTTCGTTTTTAGTCAAATTTTTTACGGTATTTTTTGTTTACTTAATTGTTAGGTGAAGGTACAGACTTGGTCAAGCCGCCCCATATTATTTGTTTGTTTTTGTCTAACATTTTTTATTTGATGTGTTTTTATAGTTTATTATTGATTGTTGACCTCCCACACACATAATAAGAAACACGTAGGGTTGAAAAGTATTTATTTTTATTTTATTTATCAACAGAAAAATTAGTAACCTCTTTTTCTTTATTATTCTTTTAATTTTTCCGGGAATATCTGCCTCAATACAAAAATGCTAATATATTTTAGTGTCTTTAAACCCCACCCGCATTATTTTGCTGATGAGGAGACTTTGTTTAAATATAAACAATCTTTTTATAAAATTATTGTTAAAGACATTGTCTATTTCAATAAAACATCGTTTCCGAAACGATCGTACACACTATTGATTTTTTTTCCTTTTGAAACTGATTTTCAATTAAAATATTATGAATCGTTCTACTCAATATATAAGTGTGTGTGTATATGTGTATTGGGGTGGAGAGGGCTCCTGTAAGCCGTGGTGAAGGCAACCTTTCTAGGAGAAGCAAATCTCTGATTTAAAAAAAAACATAAAGCGGGAGACCAGTACCCGCATAAAGCTGGTATGCAGTTTAATTTGTTGCTGGCTATCTTGCTCTTGCTTGTTGCTGGATCTCAACATTTTGAACCGAGAGAGAGCCTTAGCTGTCGCACAAAGCTAAGACTCTGTAACATCATCTTTGTATAGATACTCCCTCAGGCATTTGGGCTCATTGATTTTAAATTTCTGAGGGAGTGGCACTCGTCTGACAAGACGTTGCAATATATATATATATATATATATAT
Source organism: Euprymna scolopes (assembly GCF_053919585.1). Classification (NCBI taxonomy): domain Eukaryota; kingdom Metazoa; phylum Mollusca; class Cephalopoda; order Sepiida; family Sepiolidae; genus Euprymna; species Euprymna scolopes. The sequence continues at coordinate 12,066,790 of NC_136526.1, forward strand.
ATCGAATAAGATGAAAAATTGGCGTATGTGAATAATGATGAAATATTAATTAATATGTGGTGTATATATATATATATATATATACGGCTCTAAATCAACTATCACTTAGATTTAATGCTAATCTGAAATATTTGAATTTTTAAACGGGAGCTAGTGACTATATTATGCCCCCCTCTTAAACCCCTTCAAAATACTCCAAAGAAACTGAAATTTGAGGAATATTTATTAATTGATGTCTAATACCTATTATTAAAATTTCACAAAAACCAAACGTTATCTGAATTACCCAGTTTGCATAAAATAAAATTAAAGTAAATATAGCCTACGTTTGAATCCCTTACGCCTAGCAGTTGTGTTCCAAAACTTCATTATGACCAGTTAATTAGTTAAGGAATTAGTATTTTACACAAAAATATATATATATAAACTATTTTCACATACTTAAATGTATATACATAGAGATTATGTAACGGGACACTAATATATATATATATATATATATATATATATATATATATATGTATATATACGTTTTATTTTTATTACCGTATCTTTCTGTTAAGTTACATTATTGTTTCAGCTACCCGGGCGTTTTTTTGGTCGTCTGTAGCTTCCTCAGACTTTTACAGAAAGGTTTTCTGTAAAAGTCTGAGGAAGCTACAGACGGCAAAAAAAAAAAAAAAAAAAAAAAAACGGCTGGGTAGCTGAAACAATAATGTAACTTAACAGAAAGATACGGTAATAAAAAAAAACGCATATTTGCTCTACAACAGTATTGAGCACTTTCTTCAGTTTTTTTTTATTTACCATTTCCACTATATATATATATATATATATATATATATATATATATATATATATATATATATGGCTCTAAATTTTTGGTAATTAATTAAAAAGTGAAGGAAGTAAAACAACTGATGAAATAACAATTACCTTTGATATTATTTTCTTATGGAGGCAAAAGAATGTTGCTTACCGCGGAAAATCTCTTATGTCATGATTGAGATGCTCAGCTGAAAAAAAGAAAAGAATATTTTAGTTCGTTTAAATTTTGGATATACGTACATAAACAGGTACATTTGAGGTAAACGTATATAAACATATACAGGGTGACCCAGAAGAAACGGGCCCCAACTCTAATTAGGCCCCGTTGATGTGATGTTTTGAATATAATAAACTAGTTATGACCAAAGTTTCATTTCATTCGGACAAAACACTAAGAAACAGGACCTAATTAGAGTTGGGCCCGTTTTTTTGGGTCGCGCTGTATATATATATATATATATATATATATATATATATATATATATATATATAGAGAGAGAGAGAGAGAGAGAGAGAGAGAGAGAGAGAGAGAGAGTGAGAGTGAGAGAGAGATATCATTAGACAAATTCATTTATTTTCACTATGAGTTTATATTTACATTATTGATAGGTTTGGGGTTGTTTACCTCATAATGGTTGCCGTCGTTTTCCCAATGTATTCTGGCCTTATCCAGGTGTTCTTATATGATAGTTGGAGGAAACTTTTTGTGTTGGATATTAAGGTGTATAGGTTTGCTAGTGGATATCTTATACGTAAAATCATTCTTGAAATTAAAAAGAAATGTAGTTCTAAGCAAAAAGTATGGCAGCATAAAGATTTCTAAGCAAAGAATTACTCCAGTCATGATCAGCAGAAACGTAATAATCTACTTGTGTTTAGAAGGAAAGATTCGAATGAAGAATTCAAGATTCACTTTTTTTGATAAAGCTGTTCTGGTATTTACTTGATTTGTTCTGATCACGCATGATGATAAATAGAATTATCTAAATCTTCACTCTAAACACGGCCTCCTCCTGCTACTACGACAATGACGCCATGTTTGACCTAGAAAACGTTGACGTTAGTTTCGACCACCTGCAAGTGGTTTTAAAGGGTTAATTTTATCCGTTCTCAATTGTGTGTCTCTTTGGCGTAGAGGTAACGTTTCAGGCATTTTTTCCGCCTTAGCCTCGATGTTTCGGGTTCGAGCCTGTCTTCCTACCAAAACTTTTTTTCCTCTTTTACACATTTTTTTTTCTATTTTTTTTTTACATTTGTTCGCGGTTTTGCTTTGTTTCAATTTTTCCAATTTTTTATAACATCGTGTTTTTTTTTTATAATATTAAAACAGGCCCCCTTCCTACATACACACCTCCAAACACCCGGGAAACACCGGGTACCCCCCGCTAGTAATAAATAATTTTACCAAGAATTCATCATAAGTTTTTGTTCTGGTTTCGTTTATAGCTGATGACATTCAAGTCATCTATTTTCTTTTTTTATAAAAAAGTTTACCAAGAATTCTTCATGAGTTTCGGTTCCAGTTTCGATTACAGCTGAAGGTACTGAAAGTATAAATATTTTATTTTCTTCTTAAATTTTGGTTTCAGTTTCGATTCAAACTGATGCACCCAAGTCATATGAACATATTTTTTTTTACTTTTGAAATCACAACTTTATAATATGTAAGAACAGATAGGAAATTGACTCTATAACAATATATAAGAAATCAGCATAAATTAAAATGTCATATTTAAACGTATTTTACGACCGGGCTACGCCGAGCGAACCTGCTAGCTGAGATAAATACGTTTGCAATTTTACGTTGAACATCTACAGAATAACATCAATATGTTACATAGGAAAGAGTCCGCTATGGAATTTCCACAGACTTCACTATTAAAAATTATTTTGCTAACTATATTTCCTCTAAAGCAGTCATTCCAAACGTGGGGCGCATGCCCCACCGGTGAGGCATGGCAATATTTTGGTGGGGCATGGGCAGGACGTGCACCCTTGGGTTTACCATACCACATACTACAGGGCAATTAGAGAATGAGTTATTTTTTTCATCATCATCATCATCATCATCATCATCATCATCATCATTACTACTACTACTACTACTACTACTACTACTAGTACTACTAAACAACAACAACAGCAGCAGCAACAACAACAACAACAGCAGCAGCAACAACAGCAACAACAGAAACAACAACAACAACAGTGAATTGTTTCATAGTGAATCTTTGTATTAAGGGGAGCGTCCGGCCGTGTATGTGTGTGCGATATATATATATATATATATATATATATATATATATATATATATATATATATATATATATATATATATGCAAGCAGTAGTAGTAGTTTCTCTTTCATTGATGCCATGTTCTTTGGAACATTTTAAGTTTACTTCACTGAATAACAGAGGGATTTTTGATAACAAAAATTAAATATCACAAAGGGGAGGCACCAGGATTTTTAGAAATGCCTAGGTGGGGCATGGCCCAAAATAGGTTGGGAACCACCGATCTAAAGATATGAGTCATTCATTGAAACAGTCATACTAGCAGGCCGTCCAACGTTGTCCGGTCGTAAAATACATTTAAACACATTCTAATTATAATTGCAATTTTCGTATTTATTATCCTAAAGCCAATGTCTTATCGATTACTATATCGTACCTAATATATAGAAAAGATTTCAAAAGTAAAAAAAAAAAAATGACCTAGGTGCCATCAGTTAGAATCGAAACGGAAACACATAGCACTCTAGCATTATTCGTTACCATCTGAGTTAAGTCCATCTTCTATCTATATATATAAAAGCCAAACGTCTGTGTGTATGTATGTATGTTTGTTTGTAACGCTAAAACTTTTGAAAGACGGAACCAAACTTGACAAATTTGGTATCATATCGAAGCCCCATCACCCGGATGACAAATATCGAAATTTCACGTCAAACGGACCACTAGAAGTTGGTCAACTGATCAGTTATCTTCGAGGGGGGCCCCAAAAAAACCTGTCATTATCTATATATATAAAAGACAAATGTTTGTTTGTAACGCTAAAACTTGAGATGAAAGATTCCTCTCCCCTAAGAATAAAACATATGTTCAATATCTGCTTTTGTTTTTTCATTGTTTATACGGTCCCGAGCAACGCCGGGTAGCCCTGCTAGTAATCATATAAAAACTTAAAAAAAAAGTAATCTTGTTAAATGTAAAAATATATTAAATAAATACGTATTAGATACGTTTGAAACCAAAACAACGCATTATTACAAAATCAGCATATATTTATTTTGTTTTTAAATTTATATTGAAAAAAAATTATTTTACAAAGAAGTCACCACTTATCAAGGCCCGGAGGCCACTCGGGGATAAGGGTTATTTCGTGTACAGTAATCAATGGGACAATATCATAATAATCGTTAGTAATGGAGATTTGATAAAGTGTCTTAATTAAGGGGGCGGTTTATCAGGAACTTGTTTATGTTTAGACATGAAGACATCCAAGTTGTAGGCAGATGGCAAACAGGCAAACGGAAGAGAGTTCCACAGGCGTACACTCCTAAGAAAGAAGCTTTGTTCATGGAATCTACGTTTTGATTTAGGCACAGATAAAGAGTGGGGTAAATTACTGACAGTGGTTTCAGCTAGACTGGTGTTTTTTTTTGTGAAAGATTGGCGAGGGTGGGTGACCAGAGATTGGGGCTCAGACGAGCACTTGCCATGGAAATAACGATAAAACAACGACAGGCTCGCAAGGCCCCTTCTGTGTGAGAGAGGTTGCAGGGAAGAGAAAAGGGCATCCCCCATTAGGCTACAAAGTCTATTTTGTACTCCGTCAATGCAGGATAGGCTGTTTTTAGCAACTCCTGCCCAGATATGGCAGCAGTACTCCATTCTTGGACGTACTTGGCTTTTATACAGATAGAGAATTGCATCAGCAGTGAGATATCTACTGGAGCGGTAGAAGGATCCCACCATTTTCCCAGCGACCTTGGCAACATATTTGATGTACGTGTTCCATTTCAGATCAGAATTAAAGGTCAATCTCATAAGCTTGTCCAAACATGGAGCCTCCCCAAGACGAGAGCCATCCATTTTAATTGATGCCAGATCGTTGCTGATGTAAAGATAGAAGCTTGGTTTTAGATGCATTAAAAGTAAACTTATAAATATATTTCGAAGGATGTCTTTCTTTCTTTTTTTTTACCATATTGTTGTTGGAGCATAGCATCAGTAGAAGTCCATTTGTTGTTTCTGCAGTAGTCGTTTTAAATATCGGAACAGAACGCGGAATTCACGTTAGGGTTTGTGTTCCTTGAATAGAAGCGCTGGTTGGGATTGAATAAAATAAATATGTATTAGATACGTTTGAAGTCAAAACAACGCATTATTACAAAGTAAACAGATATTTATTTTGTTTTTAAATTTATATTGAAATTTATAAATGTATTTCGAAGATATACTTCATCTTCAGTATGTCTTTCTTCTTTTTTGCTATGTTTTTGTTGGAGCATAGACTTAGTAGAAAATTTGAAAAGACGCAGGAACAACAAACGGACCTCTACTGATTCTATGCCCCAACAACAACACAACAACAAAAAAAAAAGATAAAAGACATACTGAACATGCTTCCCGGTTGAATACAACATGGTTACCTTCAAGTCTAATGTAAACAAGTTCTTGTTGAGTGGTCCCCATAAATAATCAAATTATACCCAATTTGCACAATTAACGATTACTACACTACCACTCTTATCCTCGAGTGGCTTTCGGGCCTTGATGTGATGATTCCCATGTAAAAAAAATCATTTCAGTAATAATTTTCAATTCTTTCTTAATATTCTTTATCATTAAACCGATAACCCATCCATCATCTTAATTCGTATCTTTGAGTTGCTTTTGGCCTTGATTAAACTTTAAAAACTGCGAAGATGAAAAAACTCGATGAATGGGCTTCACTGGAACTTAATGAATGAATGCTTTGTTTTTTTTTGTTTTTTTTAAGCGATAGTTATTTTTAGAATAATCTAATAAATATATGCCTTGCTGCATTGTATCAGAGACATACCGGGTCATCCAGATTTGGAGCAATTTCCCAGCAGCTCAACTGGTTTCCGGTATACTTATTAATCATCTCGTTTTTAATTAACTGAAAATCCGTCCCGTCGTCCGTATTGTCAACGCCGCGCCATTTCTGTGTGATGTTCCGAAATTAAAATTACCTTCAAAGAATCCACGCCAAATAGTCCCGCCGTTTTCAAATGCGTCTATGAATAATAGACTTCGCCGTCCGTCTTTCAATCCACGTTTATCAATCGGTCTATCATATTTCAGTATTAAACGTGCAGATTAGCCCCAAGCTCCACCTCATTATCAACCATTGTTGCATCCTTGTGCCCGTTTTACTAGTATTTTAATGGAAGGTGTACCGACGAATTCTATGCACTAGTGCCCCCTAGACGTATGGTAGTAGCGCCCTTAATATCCACTGTAAGGTTGCCTGCGCATGGATATTTTGTGGCAAGAATTGCGCAATCTCCAACCACACTTTTCCTGAGTCGGCGTTGTTAGAGGACTTGCCGAGAGTCCAGCGGAAAAGAGAAATAAATCTATAAAACAGGACATCTGAATTGCCCTCTCGTGCCATGGCATAAAGTTACCAGAGTACAAGGGCGATAATCAAGTATAGCTCCAGAGTGCCGTTTTGTGTCTGTGTGTCTGCTTCATTTCCCCACAGTACTCCCCTCCTAGTTAGCTGGAAGCGATAGAACAGAAAGAAAAATTGGAGAAAAAACATGCATATATATATATATATATATATATATATATATATATATATATATATATATATATATATATATAAATTAAAATAAGTTTACCAAGGTAATCAAAATGGTAAACTTAAAATATATTATAAATATTAAAGAGTTAATATTTACAAGTAAAATAAACTCAACCAGATGTAAAAGCTCAATAAAACCGAAAAGGAAATAGAGCTTATAATGTGAACAAATGATTAATAAAACATATTAAAAGACATCTTGAAAAAGAGTTAAAAACATATTTAATTTTAAAAAAGGGAGCACAAGATAAGTGGATAGTCCTTAATCCGGGGAGTTTCAAAGAAATACTCTCCTTCTCATCAGAGGGCAGGAATTAGCAAAATGCAGGATCGGATTTTGCATATAAAAGTATTTAATGAAACTACAAGTAAGTCACAGATCTTACTTGGTTAAATATATATATATATATATATATATATAAGCATTTATATATATATATATATATATATATATATATAAGCATTTATATATATATACATATATATGCATATACAAACATATGTACATATATGTATATGCATATACAGACATGTATACATATATACACATATATACATATATATATATATACATTTTTTCTTTTTCTTTTTTCATTTTTCTTATCAGTTCAGCTTCTCTCATTTTGCATGGCCTGTCTACTGAAAGCGGTTTTAATTTTAATTTATCAACAATTTGAAGTTATGTTGGAGTGAAATTCGAAGCTCATGTTTTATAATTATAGAAAGATATTAAATATATCAATTTATATGTTTATTAATAAATAGATCCACCGGACCTATGTCATTTTTGTTTACCGGACACATAATATGAACAAAGAAAATTGCTCCAGAAAAATGCCTACTTCGGACCATTACATTGTGATGTGGATTACTCAAAATACAGTTTGGATCATTTTACAACACTGCTATCAAAGACATTCACTTCGGATTTTTCCATGCAATTTGGATGTGAATTTTTATATCCTTTTCATTAACTTCCCTTACTCTATGACATTTAAATAAACAACTTTTAATTGTGATTTTCCATGTCTCACTGACTTTAGCAAACAAGGTGTAAACCATTATAACTAGTTGTTGATATTTTCTGCTCTGAAAAGATAGTAGACATCGAAATCTTATAGGAAATGAAGTTATGATATTTCAAATGTATTCTCTGTCTTACATAGAATAATAAAAATCTTTTGATTTGAAATTTAAACATTTCACATCATAAATTTTTAAAGACATTGAATGACTATAACTTGATTTATTTACTCTATCTTGTACATCGAGCAATTCTTACTTAGGTGGGATAGTACTTATAGAATATTGCTGCCAATAATATCTTGTAAAACTTATAATCACAAGTTTCTATAAATACACACACATATATGCATATATACACATATATACATATATATATGCATATATATACATATATATGCACAAACATACACATATATATATATACATGTATATACACATATATACATATATATGTATCTATACATATAGATATATATACAAATATATACACATATATATATAGATATATGCATGTATATATACACATATACATATATATACATACATGAACATATATGTATATATACATGTATATATACATATATGTACATATATATACATATACATATATATGCATATATACATGTATATATACATATACATATATATACATGTATATATATACATATACATATATACATATATATATACATACATAGGTACACATATATATACATACATAGGTACACATATATATACATACATAGGTATACATATATATACATACATATATATACATATATACATATATACACATGCATATATATATATACATACATATATGCATATATACATATATATATACATATATGACAAAACATATACATATATATATATACATGCATGCATACATATGCATATATATATACGTATATATACATATATATGCATGCATATATATATGTACATGTACATACACATATATATATACATATATAAGATATAATATATATATATATATATATATATATATATATATATATATATGCGTATCTGCTGTGTACAGAATGAGAAAGAGAGCAAGGATATCAGGCAAAAAGTGCTCAAAATTTTATGACTGTGGGATGCTCACAGAAAGAACGCTCTGAGTTTGAGTGTTAGTCATATGAAGCACAGTGGATAGAAGTTAGTTCACGTTGGTCACATAATGAAGAGAGAAAATATACCGATATAAGATAACAAATAAATGTAGAGTCATTTACATCAAAATTCAAGAGAGATAATAAAGACAGAGGTGGTAAGATGTCATAGAGAAGACCGTAATGTTACTTGCGTTATTCTGTTGGCTGACCTCTCTCCTTTTGTCTACTGCGTTTGCCTGTTGCTCCCCTCGTCTCAGCTTTACGTCACTTGTCTTCCATTCAACTCTAAACACGATTTTGTTTGTTTCGGATCTGTGATGCACTTAGTGTGATCCTTGTTAGAATTTACATTAGCTAACTGTAGTGGCCCTGGAAGGGTCACTAAGGAAAACACGGACACGGATAAGAGTTAGAAAAGGTAAAATATATTGAAACAAAACAGTATATACAAAGAGCCACTGTCGTAGTAAATACCGCTAAGATGGCGGACTACGAAAATACACAAACCACACCGAGAGTCCTAACTCTCAGTTCTTTTATACGGTTCAACGGCAAGCATGCCGCCGTTTGCATTTTTCAAATACATCGGTAAACACTGAATGTTTTTGGAGCGCGTTTTAGTCACACCTTGTCAAGTTTAGCTTAAGAGTACCGTTTTGTGTCTGTTGGTTGGGGAATTTCATTTGCCACAAATACCAGTGGCATATAGAGGTTCATGACGACTTGAAACAATGCCGAGATAAGCGGAGAGCACATACAGCGCCTAGAATTCTCAAATGGTCACCTATCTGGTATTAGCCAGGTTTAACGTTGCCTAACTTCGGTGATCTGACAAGAACTGGTATGTCAACTTGATTATGCCGTATATGCCCCTCAACGTAAATCAGAAAACCAGCAAAATCTCACCCCTATAATGTTGAGGTCCATATGTTTTTATTCATCTTCACCCCCTAACAAGGCATATAGCCACTTGCACGCGAGGGCCTACTAATTCGGACCACGCCTAGGAAAGATTAAGATGTTGGTCCACGTTGCATTTGAACTTCTGCATATCAGTACAGTTAGGGAAGCAGGTCGTAGGAAGGGAATTCCAAAGTCTAGTCGTTCTAGGGAAAAAGCTGTTAGAGTAGAAAGCTTTCTGGCATTTATGGACCCTAAGAGTGAAGGAGTGTGATTTTGTTGCTAAGCTGGTTTGTCGAGAAGGCACAAGTGTAAGCAGTTCATCAGAGCACCTTCCATTAAAATACTTGCAAAACAGGCATAAGGATGCAACATTGCGGCGATGGGACAGGGGTTGGAGCATAGTTGACAAAGTGGGACCTTTCAGATTAGAAACCCTTTTTTGAACTTAAGACTAAATTGATAAATGTATAGGGGTCAAAAATTGACCTCTGCGGTTTCTACGAAATTACTTTGGTCTAAACATTTGAAATCTTACATAAAGTGTATTCACATGTAGGGCAAGTTATTAATAGTACATAGGGGCCGAGAAAAACCGAGCTTAACTGCTAATATATATATATGTATATATAAAAGTGAAAGTGTCTGTATGTATGTGTGTCTGTCTGTCTGTGTACATTTCCTTTGACAATATCTTTGTCAATTTTCAGTCTACACACTCGAAATTTGATATACAGGGTACTGAGATTTGGGAAAATCTTTGTAATCCGTTTTCGGCCAGAAATTTGGCTGTTAAGGGGTCAAAGTTCGACGATTTGACCTTTGAGAACTCTACCAAACTCCTCCGACAATTTTGGGTCTAAACACTTGAAATTTTAGATATAGGTTCCTTTGACATGGATCTAACTTAATAAAGTGATTTGAGCCGAAAACAATAAATGTTAAGGAGCCATAATAGGGGTCAAAGCTACAAAAAAGTTGACCGCTGCGGTCTCTACCAAATTACTCAGACAATTTTTGGTCTAGATATTTGAAATTTTACATATAGGGTATTCAGAGATAAGCCACGCTTTTTAATCGGTTTGGGTTGAAAATTTGAGCTACCAATATATAAATATATGTATGTATGTTTGCATGTCTGCCTAAAACTTTCGACAGAGGCGAAGGATTTTTACAAGATCAGTATCGTTTTTAAGCGCGGCCCTTCAGACGATAAATATCGAAAAATTGGCTAAAAACATTAATGTCTTCACCTTAAACTGGGGGCTTTTCTACAGGGAGGGGTCGCATTTTTCGCCGATATTTTCGAAAGTCACCCCTCTTTTCGATTGTCTAGCCTTAATTTAAACCTACGTCACTTCTGGTTTGGCGGTGGTCGTAACAGCAAAGACGTCACGTTTTTTCCCCATTCTTTTCCTCTTTTGCGGTACGGGTTCTAGCCTTCCTTCCAACTATCACGTTTTTTTTTTTGCTCAACATACACCTCCAAACATCCAGGCAACGCGGGGCTGAAATGCTAGTATATATATATATATATATATATATATATATATATATATATATATATTCAGCCACTCTGATAAGTCGTGGACGACGAAACACGCGTCAGTGGATAATCATATTTAATATATATATATATATATATATATATATATATATATATAAGGAAAATTGTCTCTCTCTCTCTCTCTCTCTCTCTCTCTCTCTGTCTATGCTTGCATATTTCCTTACTAAATAACTCTCTCAATTTTAAGTCTACAGACTAGAGATTTGACATAAGGCGTATTAAGATTTGGGAAAATCTTTCTAATCGGTTTTCGGCTATAAATTTGGCTGTCAAGGGGTAAAAGTTCAACGATTTGACCTTTGAGAACTCTATCAAACTCCTCCGCCAATTTTTGATCTAAACACTTGAAATTTTAGATGTAGATTACTTTGACATGGACCAACCTTTTTAATTTAATTTCAGTCCAAAGCAATAAATGTTAAGGGGTCAAAATTTGGGTCAAAGTTAAAAAAAATTGACTTTTCAGACAATTTTTGGTCTAAGCATAAAGTGTATTCAGACATAGGGCAAGCTTTTTAATCGTTTTCTTTTTCCCCGAAAATTTGGCTTCCAAAGGGTCAAAGTTCAAAAGATTTGACCTTTTGAGGTCTCTAGTAAACTATTCAGCAAATGTTACGGGTAAATGGGTCTAAATATTTGAAATTTTAGATAAAGGGTATTCAGACATGCAGCAAGCTTTACAATCAGCTTTTGAGCGAAAATGTGGCTGCCAAGAAATCAAACTTGAAATAGTTGACCTTTGCAAACTCTACCAAACTCCTCCGCAAATTTTGTGTCTAAGCACTTGAAATTTTAGATGTAGGTTACCTGGACATGAGTAAAACCTTAATATATATATATATATATATATGTGTGTGTGTGTATATATATATATATATATATATATATATATATATATATATATATATATATATATATATATATATATATATAAGGTTATGAACAGTACATAGGGTCCGAGCAAAGCAAAGCTGAGCTAAACTGCTAGTATTCAATATAATATTTCTGATTATAGTGCACTAAGTAATTACATTTCTGTGGACTTTTCACAGGCCATTGCGTGTGTTACTTATTATGGCATCAACGTTGATTTTATTTAAATGTTAAAATTTGGTTTTGCTTCACTGGGCGGTCATTCTGCATCAAAAAACGCACACAAACCTTTTGAAATGATTACGCACAAATTATAAACGGTTAAAAAGAAGTTGGTTTAAAATCCTGCACGCATCGGTAAGCACATATTATCTAAATTACTAATAATAAAAGAAGAAAAATACGTTTTTTTGTGTCTAGTCCTTAATAAAAGTTTCAGGTTGACTCACAGTTTAAACGTTCGTAAAAGCCACGCGAAGATCAGCAGTCCATCGGGCTACGTCCGATGGCTTTGAAGGATTAGCCAGAAAAGAGAAAAACATTTATTTTTAAATACATGAAACTATTTTTTTAATAATTTTTTTATATTCTTTCTAACTTTTTAAGTCCCAAGAAAAATAAGGGAAAAAACAATAAAAAACAAAACAAAAAAAACAAACAAAAAACAAAGCGAAAAACAGAACGAAACAATAAAAAACAAAACAAAAACAAAACAACAAAAGATAAAACAAACACAAAAACAAAGCAATAAAAACAAAACAAAATAACAGAAACAAAAACAAAACAAAACAACAAAACAAAAGAAGAAAACAAAAGCAAAAACAAACACAAAAACAAAACAAAACAAAGAAACAAAAACAAAGTGGCATCCATCCTTGATAGGAATAACCCGGCTGAAGGAGGGAGGTTTTAAAGAATATTACATTCACAAACGATTCCGAATAGCATGTATAAACCCGAAGGAGATGACTACGTTCGGTTTTTGTAATTCAGCGCTTCTACATAATCAGAACGAAATATGGGAAATCGTAAAACTGAATTTCACATGAAAACAATGGTATGTACGTATTCCTCGTATTTTTAAGATGATTATATCCAAAAATTACGAAAATCGATAAGGTAGAAAATTTTTTATCAAAAAAAAAAAAATAGAATTTGAAGAAAACGATCGCATTTGCTTATGTTAGACAGGAAAAATTAAAAGGGAGGTAATTTTACATTTCGATTTAACAAAGATGGCCCTAATTTTCACTTGCTAACACGATTAAAGTTGTTATTTTTAATAATTCAGTAATTTTCATGTAATTTCGACTGCATAATTTGGAAGCTAACATTGTGATTTATTAGAATTGACAAAAACAAAAACAAAAACCAGTTAAAACCAGTTTTAAATCTGAAAACTTCATTTATCGACTACAAAATTTCGTTCTGATAGTGTAGAAGCGCCTGGAATTCTTTCAGAGAGGGTGTCAACGTCCTTCCACATACAGGACAAGTACAGGTGACAGTAGCCAAGTTTAAAGATTATTGCTGACATTTGTTTCCCCGGTATCTTTCTAGTTAGAGTTCTTTCTGGAAAAGCGTCGTGAAGGTTTCTACGTACAGAACCGGTACAGGTGTCAGTAACTTGTTAACAACACAGACTGGCAACCTGGGTGTGCCAAGTTTGAATTCAGTTCATTTCACAGAAGCACTTTCTCTCGTGTGTGTTGGCAACCTTCACGACGTCTTTCTAGAAAGAACTCTAACTAGAAAGATACCGAAAGAAACGAATGTCAACAATAATTTTCTGGTTTATACGAAATTAATGAATGATTCTTAACCGGAAAAATAATATACGTGTGTGTGTGTGTGTGTGTATGTGTGTGTGTGTGTATGTGTGTGTGTGTGTGTGTGTGTGTGTGTGTGTGAATCGAATCGTGGCATGAACATAAATAGCAACTTTAATTGGTGAATGATCCGAAAAAAGAACACAATATAAAAAAAGGATAACGGTTTATCTGAAAAAAAAAAAAAAAAAAAAAAAAAAAAATGAAAACCCAAAATAGCCCTTTTCTTCTTTTCCGAGTCTATTAATTACTCTGGTTGTGCTAATATCTATTTTGAGAAAGTAACGGGTATTCCGATCCCTATAAAATTGAACCGTGACTCAAGAATGTTCTTTATTACGCATGCGTTGTCGCCAGTTCCGGCGGGTTATGTTTAGAACATGGCGGCTTTTTATAGAATCTTCCCAGTCATTCACAAAGCAAGAGGGATGCGTTTATTCGACTGGAAATAGATCTCGTCCGACGCCTACGCTGACTATTTTTAATCGGGCCAAGAAGGAGGAATACCTGTATCTAAAAAGCTCAACTTTGGATGCGATATAGTTTAAAGGAATCCACGCGAAGTTTTTTCACACGGAATATAAATGTCGGCTGCAAATTAAAAAAAAGGGGGGGGGGGAAGAACAGTAATGAATCATTAGATGAAATCTACATAAAATAGATTGTTTAGGTGAAACTTATCTTTTACTTACCCCGCGTATCAATTTATACGTAATAGCAAACATTTATTTATATACGGAATGAGTCAGAAGTAACCGGATGGCACTGTGAAGGAAAAAGGCCACATAAAAAAAAAAAAAAGAATAACAACGTCAAGCAATACTAAAATAAATTAAACAAATACATCACTCTATAAGTTCCAGGCCTGACATATAAATGACACGACTAATAATAATAATAGCTAGCAAGACCTGTGGAAATTCCATAGGGGACTCATTCATATTTAATATATTGATGTTGGTATTCTGTGGATGTTCAGTGTAAATGAAGACGCTCTGATATTATTGCAGCCCTTTTGTTAAAACTGCAAAAGTATTTATCTAAGTTAGCAGGGATGCCCGGCGTAGCCCGGTCGTAAAGTACGCGTAAATATGATATTTTAATTATTGCAGATTTCGTATATATTATTAAAGAGTTAATGTTCTATCGATTTTCATATGTTATAAAGTTAAGATTTAAAAAAAACAAACAATGTATATCTATATGACTTAGGTGCATCAGCTATAATCGAAACCGAAACCAAAACTTATGAAATGTATATAACTTGAGTTCCTTCAGCTATAATTTAAACCGAAACCAAAGCTTATGGAGAATTGTTGATAAAATTATTTATAAAAGAAAAATAGATTACTGGAATGCCATCAGCTATAATCGAAACCGAAACCAAAACTTATGAAGAATTCTTGGTAAAATTATTTATTACAAGAAATGGAAGTCCATAGCAATTAAACGTCATTTACTCGGATGTAAGCATGACACACAAAATAAATAACACACACGCTATTCTATTAATATGTAGATAACCAGCATTTCAGCCTGGCGTTGCCCGGGTGTTTGGAAGTGTATGTTGAGCAAAAAAAAAAAACAACAAAAAAAAAAAAACGGTCAATTTTTAAAAAAACTTTGACCCCTATTATGACTCCTTAACATTTATTGTTTGGGGCTCAAGTCAAGTTATTAAGTTAGATCCATGTCCAAGGAAGCTACATCTAAATTTTCAAGTGTTTAGACCCAAAATAGGCGGAGGAGTTTGGTATAGTTCTCAAAGGTCAAATCGTTGAACTTTGACCCCTTAACAGCCAAATTTCAAGGCAAAAACCAATTACAAAGATTTTCCCAAATCTCAGTACCCTGTATATTAAATTTCGAGTCTGTAGACTTAAAATTGACAAAGTTATTGCGTAGGGAAATGTACACACACAGATACACACAGACACGTTCACTTTTATATATATATATATATATATATATATATATATATATATATATATATAGATAGATAGATAGATAGATAGATAGATAGATAATAAAAACACCCGGTGTTTATACGCATGTGGCAGTTCCAAATAAATTAACAGTAAAATCCTTTGATATAAGACACAAAAAATATACAAGGTGCCTTCAGTAAGCTTCCAGACTTTTTTCGTATTGGAACTTTTATTGATAGTACACACATGGAACTTTAGTCCCCTTCGAAGTAATCTTCCCCGGCTGCAATGCACTTGCACCATTCCAACAATTTCTGGAATGCCCCCCACGAAAGTCCTTTTGTATGAACGTGCCAATGACCATAGTCACAGCCTCTTTCATCACCTCAATTGTCTCATAACGACAGCCTCTAAGGTTTTCCTTGAGCTTAGGGAATAACCAAAAGGGGAATATAGGGAGGGCGAGGAAGTGTTTTGATATCTTGATCACATAGTTTGTGACAAGGATGGAGCACCTTTGGGACAAACTTCGTGGAAATCTTCATCTTCAGTTCCCGACGAATAATTGTGTGTACAGTTCCCACACTGACATCAAACTGTGCACTTATTGCCCCTATAGACACACGACGCTCCTTATCCATGAAATTCTTTATTTGGCCAATCAAGTCTGGTGTTCTGACTTCCTTACTCCTCCAACACCTCTCATCATACCTCACAAACTCCCTTCCTTCCTTGAATCTTTTATGCTACTCAAAAACTGATGCTCGATTCATGTAAGATGGTCCAAAAGCAGTCTGAAGCATTCAATAGGTTTCTGTGGCATTTTTTCCAAGTTCAAACACACAATTTTATTGCATATCGTTCTTCTAAAGTGTCCTCACGTATAGATTGCATTTTTGAAATTCATCAGCTGTGGCAATCAGGCTTTAGTAGGGCGTATTCCGATTCCTGCTGCGGCTGTTCCTTTGAATCTGAAATCATAAAAATTGGTCGGCCAGTCCTCTTATATAACAGTATAACAATAATTTTCAAGAGTCTACGACAATTTTTAATGCCTGAAAAAATAATTCTGAAAACTTATTGAAGACACGTCGTATCTACACAAAAAAATAAAATCTTCTCAAGTAGAATTATAATAATAAATAAAAATCAGTTTATTGTATTTTGTCGATCTGCCATTGATTAGAACGGAAATGACGTAAATAAGCCAGTCTGTCATTTAAGCATTAATTAATGGCAGAACAGTGAAAAAAATAAAACTGATATTTATCTAGGTTAACTTTGTTTCTTCAACAATCATCCAGATCGCTAAGATTGGATGGACGGATTACTAGGCTAATTGATAAATAGACGACTATTATTATTATTATTATTATTATTATTATTATTGGGTATCTGGCTAAGAGTGTTACATGATAAGGGCTGTCCCCTTTTCATGTAAGTATAAAAATAGAGAGATTTAGTTAAAATGAAAATGAAATAGAATAGACGAAATTCGAACCTCGTAATTTAGGTTTAGAAATAGATTACGAGAGAGAATTAGCAAATGGAATGTGAAAACAAACCATTGTTTGGCTTAGAGATAAAATAGTTTTAAGAAAAGGAATACAACTATAGGATAATTTAATAAACATGTTTTTAACATATTGGAAATATAGGTTACTGGGAATATAGGTTAAAATTCCTTTTGTAAACAAAGGAAAAAAGTTTTGGACACGCATTTCCAGAACACGCGAAAGAAGACATGTTTTAACATGTGCATGACGTCATGGAAAATGGGAAGTTCTCGATATAGTTAGAAACTTTAGAGTTAAGCAGGGAGAAACTGAGGGGGAGTCTGAGAGAGAGTCTGAGGACAAGAGTCCAGACATGGACAGTCGAACGTCTGGAAGCGAGACGGTCACCTTTGAAACATAGAATGTAAAACTTTGAATTCTTGACTAAGAAAACCACGACCGGTCGGAGAAGAAATAAACCCATCATGTGTTTTTATAAACGTCATCTTTGTGTTGTAATTCTACCAAAAGGTAAAGTGAAAATTGTCATTATATGTCTTATATATCATGTGTTTTAAAATGCCTTTACATACACAATGTCTCGACATCTCATATCTACAATGTGAACACTAAGACTGTCTCAACACTACCCCCTCACTAACACTTCTAAGTATGAACATTTTATATATATGAATCTCTTCATAACACGAACACAGAACGCAACATCTCTCTTAATAAGACTCTAAGACTCACTATTAATAAGACGAACAATAACAACAATAACAATAACAACAATAATAATAATAATAAATAATTACAAATTAATGTATTAATATAACAAGAGTACTGAAGCTTTTGTTTATGCAGCACAAGAGCAGGCATTAGGAACACGATTGTTCAATAAAGTGGTTCTAGGAGAGGAAATTGCTGCAGAATGCCGGATTTGTGGTAAGACCTCAGAGTCAATTGCGCATCTTGCAGCAGGGTGTAGTGGACTGGCCCAGAGAGAGAGAGAGAGAGAGAGAGAGAGAGAGAGAGAGAGAGAGAGAGAGAGAGAGAGAGAGAGTACCGCAAAAGACACGATCGCATGGGACTCCGGATATATTGGGAGGTGTGTAAGAGGGTTGGGGTGAAATGTGCTGGAAAATGGTTTGAGGAGGTGCCTGATGAAGTGAGATCAAGTGAGGATGGCAAGATAGAGGTATGGTGGGACAAAAATGTCATAACGACCAAGCAATTGGAACATAATCGTCCGGATTTGGTCGTCATTGACAAGGACTAAAAAAAAAACTGGCAGATTGTAGACTTCTCAGTACCCTGGGACAGAAATGTGAGAGAGAAGGAGAATGAGAAGTGGAGCAATTATGCTCCATTGGCCTTGGAGATAAGGCGTATACATGGGGTTAAAATACAAATAATCCCGGTCGTAGTTGGTACACTAGGAGTAGTATCAAGTCGTCTGGAAGGACAATTGAAAAAACTACAAATCCCCGATGTTTTAGGCGGCCTTCAAACCTCTGCAATTTTAGGTACCATCAACATACTTAGGAAAACCCTTGATCTTTGAAGCTCCTGGTTTGAAATCCTCTGGAAATGCATCCCATCCCTTTCCAGAGAGACGTTCATAAACGAAATCAGAATTATTATTATTATTATTATTATTATTATTATTATTATTATTATTATTATTTATTTATTTATTTATAATCTATATATTAATACGACAGCGTGTGTGTTCTTTTGTGGTCTCACGCTTACATCCGGGTCATTGAAGATGGGATGGCTGGATGACTAGGCTAATTTATAAATAGACGACGACGACTATTATTATTATCATTATTATTATTTTTTTCTGTTATTATTATTATTACTATTATTTATTTATTTATCATCTATATATTAATACGATAGCGTGTGTGTTCTTTTGTGTGTCACGCTTACATCCAGATTGTTTAATTTTTTTGTTCTTCTATTTCTTGTCATAAATAATTTTACCAAGAATTCTATATAAGTTTTGGTTTCGGTTTCGACTATAGTTGATGGCATTTAAATCATCTATGTTTTTTTATAAATAATTTTATCAAAAATTCTTTATAAGTTTTGGTTTCGGTTATGGCTGAATGAAACTCAAGTTATATATATATATATATATATATATATATATATATATATGTTTTTTTTCATAAGTTTTTATTTCGATTTCGATTCAAGCTAATGAACCCAAGTCATATGGATATATTTTTTTTATTTTTGAAATCGCAACTTTATAATATATAAAAATCGATAAAAAAATTGACTCTATAATAATATATAGGGAATCTGCAAGAATTAAAATATCATATTTAAGCGTGTACTTTATGACCGGGCTTTACCGGGCGTTTTTGCTAGAGCGTCTCCATTTACACTGAACATCTACAGAATGCCAACATCAATATATTACATATGAATGAGTCCCCTATGGAATTTCCACAGGTCCCGCTAGTATATATATTAATAAGATAGCGTGTGTGTTATTTATTTTGTGTGTCATGCTTACATCCGAGTGACTGTCGATTAATTGTTACGGACTCATCCATCATCAAACGGAAATGGAATCATGCCGTCTTTTCTAGGGCGATAATTATATGTTTCCACCCTGTAGTTGTTAAAAATTTTAAAGGAATGTTTTATTGGCCGGTCATAATTTCATGACGTATTTGGAAAATTAATCAGGACTTAAAGATGCAGGTTTTTATTGAAACTAATAACGCACATCGTAAAAGTCGTGACGGGCGTAAAAGCAAAATAGGCTTTTAAGGAGGAAGTAAAAATAGAAATTAACTCAAATGTCATTTTTTTTTTAAGCGTTGATTATGACTTGATAGACAGTCACAATAGCGTGAATAAAAAAGATAGTTATCCAATGAGTTCTATTTGACGCCACGCCGTTTTTTTACAAGGAAGTCACCGTTCGAGAATAATGGTTAATGAATGCAAGGTAACCGTTAATGGTGTATATTGCGTAGAATTTAGATTTCTTTTTTACAAGATAGTCATCACTTATCAAGGCCCGGGAGCAACTCGAGGATAAGGGTTATTGCGTGTACAGCAATCAATGGCATAGTATCGTAGTAATCGTTAATATTGGAGCTTTGATAAAGTGTGTTACTTAAGGTGGCGGTTCATCAGGAATTTGTTTATGGTGGACTTGAAGACACCCAGGTTGTAGCCAGGTGGAAAACAGGCAAACGGAAGAGAGTTCCACAGGCGTGCACTTCTAAGATTATTTAAGGAAATGGTTTAACAAGAACTTGTTTACATTGGACTTGAAAGCTACCATGTTGTAATCGGCCGGGAAGCAGACCAGAAGAATAGTGTTCCACGGGCGAGCAGTTCTAAGAAAGCAGCTTTGTTCATGGGACATTTAAGCGAAGATAGAGAGTGTGGAAAATTTTTGGTAGTGGTTGTAGCTGGTCGAGTGTTTTTTTTTTAATGAATGTTTAGCATGAAGAGACCATAGACTGGAGTTCAGACGAGCACTTGCCATGAAAATAACGCTAGAGCAGAGCCAGGCTCGCAACGTCTCTTCTGAGACGCGGTGTGTGTGTGTGTGTGTGTGTGTGTGTGTGTGTGAGTTCGTTCCCTATGGACTTGGAAACGGCTGGGCCAACTTTTGAGAAATTTCACACGAAAGTATTTGATGTGTCTGAGAGTGTTCTTACGTGGATACTTTTTTTAAATCCGAAGTCGTTTAATAAGTATCGAAATTCGATAATTGAAGAAAAAAATCTCATTCTTTAAGGAATTTGGATTTTGACTAAAGTTAACACATTTATACAACCTAACATTATATCAACTGCCTTATGAGATTGTGCGCGTTTTATAGGAGTTATTAAATTATTGACGTTTAGCATAAAATTATTGATGTTTAGCACAAACACTTTCTACATATATATATATATATATATATATATATATGTAATATATATATATGTGTGTGTGTATGTGTGTATATATATATATATATATATATATATGTGTGTGTGTGTGTGTGTGTGTGTGTGTGTGTGTGTGTGTGACGTGGTTGTCTGTTTTATCATGTGCACGTGTTCCTAAAATCAATTGAATGGCGGAAATTCCTGGCAGACGGCCATACCTATTTATGGGGTAAGTACTCGCACGTGTCCCTCAGCGCACAGTTCAGGCCGACGTCATCACCACCCCCTCCCTCCTAGACACCGTTCATTCTGACATTTGCCATTTTCATGCTGCAGCAAAGTTTTATGTCGGCTGTGCCAAAAAAAAAAAAAGAAAAAAAAAACAAAAACAAAAAAAAACGGTTTTTAGTTGGAGCAATCACAGGACAAGCTCGATTAAACGAAGAAGGTACATGTTACGAAATAGGACCAATCAAACGTTCGGTAGTGTTCGGCAATGTTCGTTAACGTTCGGCTACTTTATGGAAACTTAAAAAAAACCCAGAACAAGTGAAGCATGAATGGTCCCTCGTGAGTGCACAGTGAACGACGCATAAAAAAAAATGACTGAGTTCAGCATTTGCCACAAAAGCCCCCACGGGACGTCAAATCCCGGTGAAAATGAACAACTAGTGCAGTTTTAGGCCTTAACATAAATGAAAAAAACTCAAATTTGTGTTCTGCACCATGCAAAAAAAGAAATGACTAAGTTCATCATTTGCCCCAAAAGTCCCTAAGGCCTAAACAGATTTGAATTTGAGTTCAGCACCATACAAAACTGCTAAATAGGCATACACAGAAAATTTTGGACAAATATGGTAAAATAGTCCCAAAAATGGAGTGTTTTCATTAGCCCTAAAAGAGGCCCTGGGGCACACACAAGAGTTATCGCGAAGTATAGACAAACAAAATTATATAGAAATCAGTTAGTTACAACTTTTCAGAAAGTTTTATACAAATCCAAAGCATCAATGTTTTTTAATAAGCACAAAAGTGTCAATTTTAACCATTTTAACCCGAAAGGCACTCCTGTGTGGGGTGGGGGTCAACCGGAGTTTTCTCGGAAAATTCGTTCTATTACTTTTTTTTTTTTACTCATATAATGTTTAATGTTTGTGCAAAATTTCAAAAAATTCCAAGGTGTAGTTATTGACAAAAGTGCGGACAGACGAACGGACGAACGGGCAAGGGTGAATTTACAGGTCCTTTTTATTTTGTCGGGGGACCAAAAACTATCTAGAGAAACACAAACACCGAAAATCTAAAAATGTTAAAAGGTAGTGGGGCTCCCACTGCTGTGCCAGAAAATTACTACAACCAAAGCTTTCTTCCCTCGAAGAGCTAGACTTTGGAATTCCGTTCCTGCCATCTGCTTCCCTGAATTGTACTGACATGCAGCAGTTTAAATATAATGTAAACCAACATCTTGTTAATCTTTCTTAGGCATGATCCCCAATTAATTACCCCCTACGTCCTTGCTTTGGGGTGAAGGTGAGTAAAAGAAATATTTCCAACCGACTGATTTTTTTTCTTTCACCCTCCCCCTTTTGAACCGTGTGGCGTCACGTCCGATTCTGGCTACCAAGTTGATGTGACATTTGAATACGTACTCGCTGAGCCCATGATCCCGATATCTTACGTACGTGTGAACACTGCCTTAAGAAAGCAAATAATCAAATATATGCCAACAACGTATCCATCAGGTATCAACAGTGATTAATAAAGCCGAAGGAATCACCACTTATCAAGGCACAGAGGCCACTCGAGGATAAGGGTTAAAGAGTGTACAGTGGTCAAAAGGACAATATAGTAATCGCTAGAAGTTTGGTAAATTGGATTACTTAAGGGGAACGGCTCATCAAGAACTTGTTTACATTGGACTTGCAGACGACCATGTTGTAGTCAGTTGGAAAGCAGGCAAATTACAGTTCCACAGGTGTGCAGTTCTAAAAAAAGAAGCTTTGTTTATGGAATCTACGTTTAGGTTTAGGCACAGATAAAGAGTGGGGGGAATTATTGATAGTGTTTTCAGCTAGACTAGTGTTTTTCGTGAAAGTTTGGCGAGGGAAGACCATAGATTGGAGCTCAGACGAGCACTTGCCATGAAAATAGCGATAAAGCAGAGACAGGCTCGCAACGTTTCTTCTGTGAGAAAGAGGTTGCAGGGAAGAGAAAAGGGCATCCCCTACTAGGTTACGAAGTCTATTTTGAACTCTGTCAAGGCAGGATAAAATCTCCCTAGCAGCTTCTGCCCAGATGTGGCAACAATGCTCCATCCTTGGACGTACCTGGTTTCCATATTGGCAGAGAATTGCATCAGCAGTAAGATATCTATTGGATCGATAGAAGGAGCCCATCATTTGTCCAGCGACTTTGGCAACGGATATGATGTACGTGTTTCATTTCAGATCAGGAGTAAAGGTCAAGCCCAGAAGCTTGTCAAAACATGGAGCCTCTCCAAGACGAGAGTCATTCATTTTAGTTGATGCCAGATGGGATCATAACGTTGATGATGCGTTATCTATCCATCTATCCAAACAAAGATTTTACTCGTTATAAACCATCCTTAATGTTAGATTACAGTTTCCTGTTAATTTCAGTGTTATGTGACCAGTAGTTTAACAGTTTATCGGTTAAATATTTACACACAGACAATCAGACACCATGTATGTAGTCAGCACCAACCCTATTCGCGTTTAACCGGCTTCCCCCGAAGGAGGAAGTTTCATGGGTGTATGAAATTCACAAGCGGTCCCCAATCGCTTAGGGAGATGACGACGTTAGGGGAGATGGCGACATTAGGTTTTTGCAACTTTTGCAGGGAGGTGTCGACGTCCTCCTACATACAGCACCTGGACTTCCCAAAATTGATCACTCATTTTAGTAATGACCAGGCTCAGCGTTGCTTAACTTCGGTGATCTGACGGGAACTGGTGTGTCAACGTGATTATGCCGTATAATCAGGCACCATACACACACACATATGCATCTACGGTTTTACTCATATAGAAACGTTTATAGATGCATTATTTGTATAGAATGTTCAGATACTCTGAGAAACAGCCTTAGCTATGGGTCATTAGGGTTTTTCTGTAGGCAAAACACTCGTCTTATTGTGCATGCATAATGCTTGTAAGGGTTATTTTCAGGTCTCTTGTTTCTTTATTTCTCACGACCCATTCTTTTCAGCTGAATACTGGCGTCTTTATTTTGAAACCCAGTGTATTGTTTAGGAAGAAAAGGCGTCTTCAATTTGCATGTTGATGTCTGGACAGGTGAATGACCTAGTAACCGCGTCTTTTCGTATGTACTTATTCATTATTATTATTATTATTATTATTATTATTATTATTATTATTATCATTATTATCATTATTATTATTATTATTGTTATTATTAGACTAAACCTCAATTTACCCTCTAAGACCTTTTTCTACGTAATTTAACTTTACGAATACCCGTCCCAGGACAGGGAACATGAGCTGGAACAGATACATTGAGAGCATTGCCAAGGGTGCTGAAAAGAAAGTGAGCTCTCATTACCGTGCTAGAAAACTACTTACGCATTTTTTTTTTACATGGTAGTCACCACTTATCAAGGCCCGGAAGACACTCGGGCATAATGGTTATTGCGTGTACAGCAATCAATGGGATAATATCGTAGTAATCGTCAGTAATGGAGATTTGATAAAGTGTCTTACTTAAGGGGGCGGTTTATCAGGAATTTGTTTATGTTGGACTTGAAGACATCCAATTTGTAGTCAGGTGGGAAACAGGCAAATGGAAGAGAGTTCCACAGGCGTGCACTTCTAAGAAAGAAGGTTTGTTCATGGAATCTAAGTTTTGATTTAAGCACAGATAAAGAATGGGGAAATTTATTGATAGTGGTTTCAGCTAGCTGAAAGTAGCTTGTTGCTTTACAAGGCCACAATTCGCTTGTAGCTTTACAAGGCCACAATTCGCTTGTAGCTTTACAAGGCCACAATTCGCTTGTAGCTTTACAAGGCCACAATTCGCTTGTAGCTTTACAAGGTCACAATTCGCCCATGTTCCTCGTTCGTGTTTTTGGGGCATTCCTACCCATCCGAAACGTGATTAAATACGAGGAGGACAACGAAGTAGATATATAATGGTTCTGTTTTTGTGTTATTTTTTTGCTTTGTTTTAGTTTTTTTTGGGGGCGAGGGGGTGTTACGGCATGTTAACCCATTCGATCATTTTATGCCGATTACCTATGAGTTTAGGAGGCCTTTACTCCCTGCTCTAGCTGACATATACCAGTAATATGTTCTTTTTTTAAAAGGTTTTGATAAAAGCCAATTTTATAAGGTACTGGCGGGGGCGCTCTGTTTCATTGTTAAGTAGTGTTGTATGCCCGGGCGACAGCAATCAAACCTGCTGAACACAAGGGTTAAGTTATAAAGTTTATTATTTTTATAAAATCGACATATAAATCTGATTGTTTGGTGAAAGTGACAATTTGATGTCACTTTGAGAGCCATAACGAAATATAATTTCGTTTCCGGTGCCAGCGAACCCTGACTCAGAGTTGTCTGGTCTCTGAGTACATTACCAGACCGAGTAAGAAAAAGTTTGGATAAATATGGTAAAATTGTCCCCAAAATGGAGTGTTTTTATTAGCCCTAAAAGAGCCCCTGGGTCACACCTAAGAGTTATCGTGAAATTAGTTACAACTTTTCAGAAAGTTTTATAAAAATCCAAAGCATCAATTTGTTTTTAAGAAGCACAAAAGTGTCAATTTTAGCCATTTTAATCCGATAAGCAGCCTGGGGGGTAGGGGCAACCGGAGTTTTCCCGGAAAATCCGTTCTGTTACTTTTTTTTTATTATTCATATAATGTTTAATGTTTGTGCAAAATTGTTAAAAAAATTCCAAGGCGTAGTTATTGAGAAAAGTACAGACGCACGAACGGACGAACGGACGAACGGACAAGGGTGAATTTATAGGTCCACCCTCTTTTTGTCCTCGGACCAAAAAAACTTGTGCGGTATCTTACACATAAGGTGGCAATACTTAATCACGAATACCGAGTTTTTCTTCGCTCATGGGTGGAAAGCATGGACTTACAAAAACAACACACAGTCCAGCTGGGCTGGACTACTTGACCATATGCTTGACAATCACGTTCCCACGCAAGCTCGTTACTTTGAACTAACCATTGAAACCAAACGGAATCCATTCTTAAGGCGACCAAAATTGACACAAACAACTGGGAAGTCAATGCGGCCAACAAGGAGAACTGGAGAAGAAAAATATATGGAAACAGCAAAATCTCCGAAAAAAACAGAAGGTAAAAAAAAGAAGAAAAAAAAGAGCCCAAAGAAAAGCTGGAACAAGAGAAACCGTGAACCCTCCTACTATCCCCTGTGGAGGCGGCCACCTCTTTCGTGCACAGATAATCCTTGCTTCTCATCGTAGGAAGTGTTACTGAGAAGAATGCTTACTTGTATTCGAGTTCCGCTAATGTTACTTTATAATATCTAGAAAAGTGAACGTGCCTGTCTGTGTGTCTGTGTGTCTGTATGTGTGTGTACATTTCCCTACGCAATAACTATATAAACTCGAATACAAGTAAGCATATATATATATATATATATATATATATATATATATATATATATATATATATATATATATATATTAAAAAAGGATGGATGCCTCACTATACAGGAATGTGCCCAGATAGCTGCAAGTTACGAAGTTTGGAGATCCATTGTACAAGTGCAAAGATGTAGGAGAACTTTTGATGGAAAAATGTGCAAAAATGGAGCCAAAGACAATCAAGAATTGTCACGCGAAATTCATGACTACAGGACCCAATATATATATATATATATATATATATATATATATATATATATATATATATGTATGTATGTATGTATACATATATATATATGTATGTATGTATACATATATATATATGTATGTATACATATATATATGTATGTATGTATGCATACATATATATACATATATATATGTGTATATATATTATATATATATCATATATATATTATATATATTATATATATATATTTTATGTATATATATAACCTATATATTTTATGTATATATATAATATATATAATATATATATAATTTATATATATAAATATATGTATATATAAATATATATATAAATATATATATATATTTATATATATATAAATATATAGATATAAATATATATATATATAGATATATTTAAATATATATATAAATATATATTAATATATATACGAGCAAACAGCAAACATTAATATATATATAAATAAATATATAAATATATATATATGTGTGTGTATATATATATATATATATATATATATATATATATATATATATATATATATACTTTCTATCTATTTTACATAAGCATCGATATTTCGCTACACATACATGAGCATGTTCCGGTCAGCTTGTTACTTGTAACTAGAAACCTCTTTAGGCAGTACAGCTTATACGAAATCTTGGTCTGCAAATTGTTTATATATATATATATATATATATATATATATATATATATATATATATATATATATATATATATAAACAATCTTCCCAGCCTTTTCCCGTAGAAATGATTTATCTTAAATTCACCATCCGTCCTCTTCCCCAGTTTCCTGTTGGCTTACTTCCAAATTTATTTAGACTTGCGCGGCGATCCCATAATGCATCATTTCGTCGCATCATTCTTTTCTATCTCTTTGTCTGTTTTTGTTTTTATAGTTTCTTTACATCCGGCTCGAAGATGCAATGTCTAAGCTGTTCTTCCTGCCCAGTCAACGATACGTCATCGACAACCGGTCCAACAGAAATGAGCTCAACTCGGTGTCTTTATTTTATAATCAAGGGTAATATTAGGAGGTCAAACTTTTCAGGTCTTTTCCCCTCTCTTTCGAAAGAAATCATTTTTTTGCCAACTGCCTGAAGCGCCTCCTAGCGGCTAGACAATTTATAAGAGGCCATAGAGACCTAACTTTATTACGCTGGTTTCCCCCCCCCCCCATTTCCGGCCTTTAGCGGTGGAAAGCAACTAAATGCCGAGGCGATATCATAGCTGTTGCCCTACCACATTACTCAGCGTAAACAAGGAAAAATAGTTTTATCAAATAAACAAAGTAAATGTTGTCCGTATTTATGCAGAATGTAGATGGTGCTATTTTATTGATAAGACTTTCAAGATAGATTTATTTATTTTTTTTGTTTTTAAAATCGTTAGGTGAAAGTACAGAATACTTACAAAACGTTCTAACCTCCTCTATGTAAAAAATAGGTTTCTAAGTAATAAACCTGTTACTTCAGCACGGCCCATATTCCGCAAAAGTAACATGTTTTCTGTTCGTCGAGCTTTTACGTTAAGAGTCGCCAACCTGATAGGTCCTGAACTGTCATCCACGCTTCAGCCTCTGTCCCATCGACGAAATGTTGCGTCCCTCTGCCTGTTCTACAAGTATTTTAATGATGAATATGCTGACGAACTGCAATCACTTGTGCCCCCACGACGTAAACACCCTCGATAAACCCGACTAGCAGCTAAATCCTACCCTTACACAGTAGAGATCCCTAAATGTAAAAGAGATTTCTACTCTGATAGTTTCTTCCCCAGAACCGCTAGACTTTGGAATTCCATTCCAGGACTCTGCTTCCCCAACTGTACTGACATGCAGAAGTTCAAGTTGTAACGTGAACCGACATCTTGCTGCCCAACTCCCTACTCCAGTACCTCAGTAAATGTTGCCCCTGATAGTAGCCCCATACACCAAAGTGGCAATGTGCCTTGTTTGGGGTGAAAATGTAAAAAATAAAAAAATAAAAGAGTCAGAATCGACTCTGAAAACCCAATTAATAGGTAACATGATTTTGAACAAACATATTGAAGACATTGCCAAGGCTGCCGCAAAAAAAGGATGGGCTTCGCCTATCGTACTAGAAAAATACTCACACCTGGGACGATATTTAAGGCGGTAATTACTGGGGATAGAGTTACAAGCTCCACGCGTATTTGCTTATATATAAAATTAATGATCATGTTGTAGTCTGTTAGGAAGCAGCCCCGTGGTATTTTTGTCCAACCAGGTTTGATATTCTAAGAAAGAAAATTCATGGAAGTTCCTTTTTTTGTTTTTGGTGCAGAGAAGGGGAAGCGGAAGGTGAAGTTCATTATTGCGGTTGCCATATTTGTACAAACCCATAATTTTCCCACGCATAAAGTATTCTTGCCATATATGGCTGTGTTCACCTACCATAGGTCTCACACTCTTAGACAGGGCCCCAAACTGTTTTACATCGAATAGGTCCTGAATTATCAGCTAAGTTCCAACCCCTGTCTCATCACCGCAATGTTGTATCCCTGTACCAGTTTTTACAAATATTTTAATGAAATGTGCTCTGATGAACTCATTACACTTGTGCCCCCTCGACGTACATATCCCCGACAAACCTGCTTAGCAACAAAATCACACCCCTTCACTTTTTAGTTCCCTAAAAGCCCGAAAGCTTTCTATTCTAATACTTTCTTCTCTCAAACAGCTAGACTTTGGAATCACCTTCCTGCTACTCGCTTCCCTGACTGTACTGATATGCAGAAGTTTAAATTTAACGTAAACTAACATCTTGTTAATCTTTCCTGTTTTACAAGTACTTTAATGAAATGTACTTTGATGTGCGCTGATGAACTCATAGAACTTGTGTCCCCCCCTCTCGACGTATAATAGCATGCCGTGCAACGTCGAGTAACCTGGTTGATTATTATTATAAAAAAAATAAAACAATTAGACTTTGGAAAATTTGGATTTACAGCTTTGGAATGTTTAGTCAGGAATTTGATGCAGAAATAAAATAAACAAAGTTGATTTAGAAATTTTCGGAGTAGTTGTGGAATTTGGTTAGAATTAAACAGATTTTGGTTTATGCGACTAATCATCTGTTTGTGTCATTGGACACGTGATTGGGGTCTTGCTGACGTAATAGGTAGGCAGCAGAAATCAAGCTAAGCATTTGGCAAGAAATGCATTAGCAAACAGACGTGTAGACGACCCTGTTGGAAGCAAAAGGGGAGAACTAGTGAAAATGTAGAAAGAGACTCAGCGTGCCAAACTCCGACAAGGGAATCCATAAGACGAATAAAACCCGTGTAAAATATTGCTTGTTGTTATGACCTTCTTTTGGGGGTTTCGACAAATAACAAGGTATGTGTCCCTTTTGGTCTGAGACAAGCAGACATATTGTTATCCGCTGATTGTAAGAAAAGCTGTTTATAAAAGTTTATGCGTCACGTTTGTTGTGAAGAAACGCCCGCACACACAATGAACATTTTGTATACAGGGTGAGTCACAGAAAGCGGATGTTTTTTTAGAACGCTCCTTGCTCTCCTTGAGTAAGGGATAGGGAGTGAGAAAGGCACTGCTTAAACCTGCTTAAGATTCGATTTCGTTTGTTGTTATTTGCTTATCATTTGCGTTAAATTTTGTTTTAGTTATTTATTTTGAATTGCTTTTCTTTTCAGTTTGTTGTTTTGTTTTCCTTAAAAACATCCGTTTCCCGTGACCCACTCTGTACATGCAGGGACAAGGAATATTTTTATGCTCCATATTATTCATTAGATATTAAAGGCGCTCGTCATACTCTTGACAATCAGTAAAATTCCACCCCTTCAGCTCTGGATGCTGGAAAGCCCTTTGCATTTATAGTGTCTTCCTAGACTTTAGAATTCCCTCCCTGTTTACTGTTTTCCTTGATTACAGAAGTTTAAATAACTAAATGAAATTCATAAAAGATCCTTATGATCAACGCTGTTTTCTGTATTAAACTGGATAAAAATAGATCGGAGTCAAGGGAAATAATCAAGATTGTTTTCTCTATTAAGCAACATAAAAAATAAACTAGAATCAAAGACCATTAAAATCGACGTAGTTATCTCCCTTGATGCTAGTCTATTTTTCTTTTACCTTGTTAAATATGAGAAAACAGTGTTGATTATAAGAATTTTTAATTAGTTTCATCCAGTTATTTCCCTTGATTTTTATCTTGTTTAATAGAAAAAAAAACAACGTTGATTTTAAGGATTTTTTTATTAGTTTAAATTTGTATAAACTGCTAAACTCTCCACAGTCGTAATAGTAGCCTATTACTTCCTAGTGGCAATATACAAGGTTCCTTCAATAAGTTTCCAGACTTTTTTGTACGGGCATTTAAAATTGTCGTAGACTCTTGAAATATCAGTATGTTATTGCTATACATCTTATGAGATGACCGACTAAGTTTTATGATTTCAGGTTCAAATGAACAGCTACAGCAGGAATCGGAATACATCCTACTAAAGCCTGATTTCCACAGCTGGTGAATTTTCAAAAATGCAAACTGGACGTGAGGACACTTTAGAAGAACGATATGCAATAAAATTCTGTTTTAAACTTGGAAAAAATGCTATAGAAATGTATGGAATGCTTCAGACGGTTTTTGGACCATCTTGCATGAATTGAGTATCGGTTTTTGAGTGGCATAAGAGATTCAAGAAAGGCAGGAGGTCTGTGAGGGATGATAAGAAAGGAGCAAGGAAAGCAGAACACCAGAGTTGATTGGCCAAATAAAGAATTTCCTGAATAAGTACCGTTGTGTGTCTATTAGAGACAATAAGTGCACAGTTTGATGTCAGTGTGGAAACTGTACATACACAATTATTCGCGATGAACTGAAGATGTGGACGGTTTGCGTGAAGTTTGTCCCAAGGGTGCTCTGAGAAGATCAGAAAGAAAAACGTTGTCATGACCAAGATGGGAATCAACACAGTGCCTCACCCTCCCTGTACTCCAGACCTTGCTCCATTTGACTTTTGCTTATTTCCTAAACTCAAGGAAAACCCTAGAGGTTGTCGTTATGAAACAGTTGAGGAGATGGAAAGAGACTTTGACGAGGGTCATTGACACGCTCACACAAAAGGACTTCCGTGGGGCCTTCCAGAACTTGCTGGGACGGTACAACAAGTGCATTGCAGCCGGAAGAGATTACCTCAAAGGGGACTTGAGTTTTATGAAAAGTCTGGAAACTTATTGAAAGTACCTCTGTACCCTGCTTGGGGTGAAAAAGTCTTTTAAAAAATAGTGTATGGGTCTGGCGCGAAATGGCATATTTCTTATTCAATCCGTCGGCGCTGTTATTTTTAGCGCTTTCTTTGTACCCTTATTTATCTTAGATTGTCAATAGAACTGCCTATAAATAACAGTCGCCAGAACAATGTCTCAGCTATTTATAGGAAAACTGGCAGAAACAGGATTTCGAAAGCGGTCAACATTTTGACCCCTCCCCCATAAGATATTGGAGTAAACTAAAAATGCCACACTTGTCCGTAATTAACATAGAAGAGGTGTTGCTAGCCTCTCTCCGCTTTATTGTCATGTCCATAGCAAATGCTCGACTGAGCTCCAATCCCCGGTCTTATCCTGTAACA
Source organism: Euprymna scolopes (assembly GCF_053919585.1). NCBI lineage: Eukaryota > Metazoa > Mollusca > Cephalopoda > Sepiida > Sepiolidae > Euprymna > Euprymna scolopes. Next base: position 12,099,630 of record NC_136526.1, read on the forward strand.
CATTCACATTCACAGCTAAGAAAGTTTCTCTCTCTTTCTCTCTTTCTTTCTAACCACCCTCTCTCTCTCTCTCTCTCTCTCTCTCTCTCTCTCTCTCTCTCTCTCTCTCTCTCTGTGAACTAAATGGCAGCAGGTACTCGACTGAGCTCTAATCTCCGATCTTCTCCTGTAAGACATTCAAAGCTAAGAACGATCCTGTCTGTCTGTCTGTCTGTCTGTCTGTTTCTCTCTCTCTCTCTCTCTCTCTCTCTATCTATCTATCTATCATCTATCTATCTATCTTTCTGTGAACTAAATGGCAGCAGGTGCTCGACTTAGCTTCAATCCCTGGTCTTCTGTAATACATTCACAGCTAAGAACGTATCTCTTTGTATCTCTCTCCCCCTCTCTCTTTCTCTGTCTCTCTCTCTCTCTCTCTCTGTACTAAATGGCAGCAGGTACTCGACTGAGCCCTAATCTCTGGTCTCCTCCTTTAAAACACTCACAGCAATAACTCGCCTAGCTACAACCGCAATAATGAACTTCACCCTCTCCCCTCTTCTCTGTGGCGGTAATTGCAGTGAATACAGCCAGGAGATTCAGAGTTCCTATCCATCGTGGTTATCACCTGACGAAAGCCAGAGGAATAGTTGTCCGAAACGTCGTGAAACAACTAAGAAAAAGATGAGGATAATAGTCCGCAATAAATAAAAATTAATAAATAATATTCATCTCAATGAATTCCAATTAAAATAATACAGCGTTAATGTTCTATCGATTTTTATATGTTATAAAGTTGCGTTTTCAAAAATAAAAAAAAATATATCCATATGACTTGGGTGCATTAGCTTGAATCGAAACCGAAACCAAAATTTATGAGGGATCCTTGATAAAATTATTTATATAAAAAAAAAAAAAATAGATGACTTAAGTGCCAAGTGCCATCAAATATAATCGAAACCGAAACCAAAACTTACGAAGGATCCTCGATAAAATTATTTATAAAAAAAAAATAGATTACTTAAGTGCTAAGTGCCATCAGATAGAATCGAAACCGAAACCAAAACTTATGAAGAATTTTTGGTAAAATTATTTATTATAAGAAATGGAAGTACATAACAATTAAATGACCCGGATGTAAGCGTGACACACAAAATAAATAACACACACGCTATCGTATTAATATATAGATAGCAAACGCAGTAGAAATAAATTCTATCGACTCGAATACTTTGAACACATCGGTTAATAGAAAATTGGATTCTATTGCGTTTGTTATGAATTATTAGCGTTTATCCTTTTTGTTTACGAGTTCTCGGTTGTTAACTATTATGGACTTTTGCCAATAGTGCTACATAAGCGTCAAGGCGCCAGATGGTTTCCTTGTAATAACACGGCAAGGTTAGGGTTAGGTTAGGGCAACACGGCGATGTTTGTACTCGCGTTCAGTCTTTTACGTTTTCGTTCCCTTATTTTGTTAAGACTTTCTAAGTATAGATTCGACGTTGTTATTTTTAGCTCCGTTTTCTATCCCTATTTTTTGTTGTTGTTGTTGCTATCTTTGACTTTTAAATAGAGTCTGCCTATAAATAACAAACTCCCGGAAAGAACACACACACACACACACACACACACACACACACATATAAGACCCAGCTATTTTTAGGAAATTGTTCGAAACCGGATTGGGAAGGAAATAAACGTCTTCTGCATTCCGTTCGGATGAGATATCCTTACTCTATTGCTTATATTTAGGTCAGCGGGGGAGGGGGAGTAGGTGACGTGAAGACTCAGATTTCCATGGAAATCCGATGTTGTTTTGACGTTACGTCTCCTACACCATATTGCTTTAAACATGCGCTCTTCTGAATAACATATTGACTTTACTAACAATGCGTGTTCTTAGCCTCCACGGTGTGAATGCGGTATTATGGTGAATGGTGTCAGCCAAGAGTAATCTTCAAAGTTATATAGACTTTTTAGAAAAACCCTGCATCGTGCTTATGTGTTTCATAACTTAGTTTCTTGTATTTTATTTAAAAAAAAAAAACTTTTTGTGTTATAACTTAATTTGTAAAGTTCATGCAATAAACTATATAAACAAGAGCACAGTGTAGTATCTGTTCTGATGCTACACTTCACCTTTTCTGTTCTCGGTCAGTGGATGAGAAATCATTCATGACTGAAACGATTTTTTTTATCTTTATTCCTATCCAGAGTGCCCCTTTTTGAGAGCTGAATATTTCCTCTACATAAAAAAAACTACAAGTAAATAGCAACATATTAACTTCCGCATGAGAAGGGCGATTTTACACTGAATTACATCTTTGGTTCATGGAAATTTAATTATTATAATGAAGTGCATTTGTTGACTCATTAAGTTCGAATTATTTTATGCTTAAAGTGACGCATTTCATAAACATTCATAGATTTCGTTCATGGCGCCTACGAAACTAACTTTTTTTTGATTTGCATCAAAAAAAAAAAAAAAAAAAATAGAAAAAATTAAAAAGAAAAAAATTAAAAGGTATAATTGAACAGAAACGGTCTGTTATTTTTAACAATATTTCAATGAAAAAATACTGCCTAATAAGACACAACTATATATTATTTCCGTTGTTTTTAAAGGAAAGTTTTCCGTTATTACTTAAAACAATGGGAATTGTTACGCCGGCTAAATTATCTGTAAGGGGAAAAACTTTAACGATTCGAAATAACATTTATTCCTCGACAGTTTGCAAATAACTATTTCTACAAACTGGGATTACACACATTTTGGATTTTAATTTAAACTACAATTCTTGTGAGAACATAGACTCTTACCATCATTTCGTCTTGAAAATACTTAAACTGTCCATATCTTTTCATTTAGTTTTTATTTAATCCTTGGCTTTTAATTTATCTTTTTGTTTTTCATTTTATGACTAGTTTTCATATAATGCTGTTTCAGCTGATGAGAGCATCAGTAAATTCATAGCTTTATAATATTCATTTGTTAATAGCTTTCCTCTGACGAGAAGAACGCATTTCTTTGAAAATCCGCGGATTAAGGAAATTTCAATACATATTTACTAGCAGGGATCACCAGGCTTTTCCCGGTCGTAAAATACGTTTAAATATGATATTTTAAGTTGTCCAGATTTCGTATATATTATTATAGGGTCGTGATTTCAAAAGTAAAAAAAAAAAAGTATTTGGGTGCCATCAGCAAGAATCGAAACCAAAACTGTTTCAAAGTTAGTTACATTACCACTTTACTTACGTGACATGCATATGAACTGATTAAAAATTAAAAATGAACTAAGATGAATGTACAAAATGCATAATGATTATTTCAATTTAAAAAAAAACTATTTTAACCGGCTAAAAACTCATAAAAGAACGGCCCATAAAAAATCCACTCATTTGAGGCCCCTAGCACCGCTCTACGACTTTTAGTTTCGGAGGAGACAGAGTTTGAAAATATAGAAACAGACAGACGGACAAACAGAGACGTATAGCCCTTTATATAGAAGATTTGAGTATCGTGTCGCACAATAAATGCATGTAAAATATAATGTACAGTCTGAAATGTGTGTTCTTTATATATATATATATATACATATATATATACATATATACATACATACATATATATACATATATATATATATATATATATATATATATATATATATATAGAGAGAGAGAGAGAGAGAGAGAGAGAGACTTATATGTAATATACTGAGTTCGTGTAATTCAGTAAATTTTCATATACCAATAGGTTTTAAGTAAAAAATTGTTGACTTAAGGATTAAGCTACAAAATCATCACATTTCATAATTGAACATTAATATACTGTGTGTTCAAAATCCAGACTTCAAGACAAGGTGTTGATGGGAACAAAAAGTGTATTTCATTTTACGTTACAATTGTTTCGATGTCTAGTTCGACAATTTCAAGCATTATATCGTTTCAAAATTTTCAAAAACCAGCATTTCTTCAGACTTTATGGATAAACACACTTTAGGCAATGTAGCATTTTTTGAATAGAAAGAAAAAAAAAGCGGGGGAATCCCTAACGGGAAAAGCATGCGAGAAACATTTACCTTGTTGTGGTTACGGAAAAGCCCATTTAAATATTAATGTATAGCTTAATTTTCGTATCCTTATTTAAGAACAGAGTTATGTGAAGTTTTTACGGGGAGCCCTAAGCCATTTAAAAAAAGAAATTAAAAAAAAAATATATCCCATTTTTTGGGTTCCTAAATTCCTTTATTTCCCAATGATTAATTTTTTGTAAAAAGAATTTTTAAAAGTTTGGTATCTATATTTATATTATGGCCGTAACAACCTTGTAAAGATGTTGCGGTTAGTTTTAGTTTCGTATTAGTGGCAAGTAATGTTTATATATTATCGTTCTATTGGTACATGGATATAATACCATTTCCGGTTTAGAATTTGATTGATATGAGAATAAAGTAAAATGGGTGTATTAAATATATATAAACCTTGTAGGACATTTCGGGTGAAGTGTTCTTATCTATTTACTGTCTGAAGATTCATAGTTATTTTACTTGAGAAATGTCTTTATCTCGTTGCTTAGGATGATTTGAAGGGAGATAATCCAATTAATTTGTTAAGTACTGCTTGTTAATTCTGTTTGAAACTGGATCGATTTTGTTTCTTTAATGGTTAAAGGGAGGCATTTCAGGCCGTTTGTGTTTTCTGTTCATTGATTACTTGAAGGCGACTATGATTTAATAATTAATTTAATCAGATAGGTCCAGAACGTGCTACAATGGTTTATTTAACAAATTAAGTATATAAATTATGTTTTTGATCTAAAGGAATGGGTTGTGTTATTAATCACTTTAGCTGCTCCTGTCATATAATTCATGCGTTGTGTTCTTGGGTTGTCTAAATAAGTAAATTATTGTATGTCCTCTAATTATTATTCTGACAGCAAAACCACCCATGGCTCTAAGTGTGTTTCACTCCGGTGGGAAGATGTATACTCCTGCATTTATGGGTGAAAAACACTTAGACCATGGAGTGAAGTAGGAGAATAAGTCAGCATGGATTCTACCAACCTAGGGTGTCAAATGAGAAAATCAATTGAATTAATATTTAGATGGATTAACAGCCCCCAAGTTGCTTATTTAATTTTTAATAATTACTAGATTAATTGCTGAGTTGTTTTATTGATTTAAAGAGGGTG
>NC_136526.1:12114808-12119808 GCF_053919585.1 Euprymna scolopes
TCTAAATCCGAGTTGGGAATAATTTCTCCTTTAACCAATTTGGTACCCCCATATGGGGGAGACAAAAAGTGTGTGTGTGTGTGTGTGTGTATGAGCTCCTTTCTCATATGTTCCGAAACTGCTGAGCCTATCTTTTGCAAAATTCACACAAAGGTAATTTATGTGTCTGGCAGTGTTCTTAGATATGTTTTATACAGGAATTCATCCGAAAAATATTGAAAATCGACAAAATCCGATCTTAAAAATAGTTTTTCTTTTTTAGATAAAGAAATGATTTTTATAGGGGAATATTTTATGTTACACCGGCAAAAAGAGATAATATTTTAGCAAGTCATCGAAAAAAATCTGCCCCTAATATAGTTTTTCTTCTGAAAAAAGAAAACATCCGATCCTAAAAATAGTCTTTCTTTCTTATAGATAAAAAAAGTAATATTTTTCATTACAACGGCAAAGGAGGATGATAAAATCTCGACAAATTACTTCATCTTAAAAAACAAAAAACAACTCCCCCCCCAGATTAATAGCAATCTGGATAGATGGCTAAGTCGTAGAGTATTTGACTGCAGATCAAATGATCCTCTGTTCAACCCCAGGTGTACCTTATTAATAAGCTCAATTTACGATAACAGAAGAGATAACATTTAAAACAAATAAAATAAAAGAGGCACCATTTAAAATCGCTGCAAATCATTTCCTCTTTGCACATTTTAAAACTAAACATTAATCAGAAGTGACTTTCCAGGGCATTCATCGTCAAGCCAAATATCAGCTGACGTGATATTGTAAACAAAAACAGACGGAATTTGATGAACGACATTATCATTATTAGTATTTTATTTTATTTATTTATTTATTTATTTTTTTTGCGAATTTATCCACCGAGCAAATTATTGCTCGTCATATATAATATTCAATACAGGATTGATTCTATAATAATATATACACAATCTACGTCTACATAAATTAAAATATCATGTTTAAGCGTATTGTACGACGGGGCAACGCTGAGCGTCCAGCTAGAATATATATATATATATATATATATATATATATATATATATATATATATATGCTGATGAAGCCAGACATGACTTCTGTTGTGGAGTTCGAATCACTTGACTGGCGTTAATCGTGACACCCTGCACTGATGATTCCCGAAAGGATGAAACATTGGTGTCTGCGGGCATTTAATAATTATTATAGTAAATAATAATGTCAACTCCTTTAAGAAACTTGTTTCTTATTCTTGAGCACTTTCAGTTGTAATGAAGTCAGTCAACTTAGCTAATACGCGCAGATCGTCATATAATGGTTAGATCGCTCTGACTGACGCTAAAAGCATTTAATAAGAATAAATGTTTAATTCCAACTGTATCTCTCGCGGTTGACGGTAACCGAATGGTTCAGGTCCTTACTAATGAAGCCAGACATGACTTCTGTTGTGGAGTTCGAATCACTTGACTGGCGTTAATCGTGACACCCTGCACTGATGATTCCCGAAAGGATGAAACACTAGTGTCTGTAGGTTTTTAATAATTATTATAGTAAATATAATAATAATAATAATAATAATAATAATAATAATAATAATAATAATAATAATAATATATCTATATGTGTGTGTGTGTGCGTGTGTGTGTGTGTGTGTGTGTTATGTAATTGCATCGGACAGCAATAAAATTAATTATTTGACTTATTATTAAGTTCGAACTATTTTATGCTTAAAGTGACGTATTTCATAAATATTCATAAGTTTCGTGAACAATCAATAAAGAGAGAACCGGTCTGCTCACTGAAAGGCAAGTTATTTAAAAATCAAAATGGAGAAATTGCCAATAACGGAACTCTTCAACGCGTGTGATAAAAAAAAAAAAGAAAGAAAACCAGATGATGTCACCAACCCCGAATAATGTAATTCGAAAATCTAAATTTGCCATCGTTGGCTATTCTTGTCTCTGCCTTTCCTTGTATTTCTGTTCGGCAATTGAGTGTGGAGGTGGAGGAGGAGGGGGGGGCTTTTTATAAATAGCCATGAGAATGTCAGAAATAACAGCACTTGGTGTAAAAATACATATAAGCAAAAAAAAAAAAAAAAAAAAAAAAGAAAGAAAGGCGTGGATCGATATATTTATACACATCGATCGATCGACTAGTGAATACGTTTCTTTAAAAAGTTCCCAGAGTCTGAAAAAAAAAAAAAAAAAAAAAGCGGTTAGGTATTTGTCGTTATTTCTAATTGAGTGACCTCATTGTACCCAAAAATAATACTTCATAACACATACTGTATACCATGGAACTAAAATAACTCAAAGCAATACGAATAAACACAACCTAATATTAACAAAATAATATTTAATACAAGTATTATATATTAAACGTGTTTAACCAGAAAAACTAAATCATGAATAAAACTAGCAGGACCTGTGGAAATTCCACAGGGGACTCATTCATATGTGATATATTGATGTTGGCATTCTGTAGATGTTGAGCGAAAATGGATACGCTCTGATATTATTGTAGCTCTTTTGATAAAACCGCAAAAGTATTTATCTAAGCTTGCAGGGACGCCCGGCGTAGCCCGGCCGTAAAGTACGCTTAAATATGATATTTTAATTCTTGCAGATTTCGTATATATTATTATAAAGTTAATGTTCTATCGATTTTTATGTTATAAAGTTGCGATTTCAAAAATAAAAAAAAATATATCCATATGACTTGGGTGTATTAGCTTGAATCGAAACTGAAACCAAAACTTATGAATATATATATATATATATATATATATATATATATATATATATATATATATATATATATATATATATATATATTCTCCTCGTTTTTTTTTAAATATAAAATGAATTCCGAAGGAATACGTCCTCCCTTCATGATTGCCTTAATAAAGTTTTGTACCCCCAAGAAAATCATGAAATATATATATATATATATATATATATATATATATATTATTTTTAAAAATAATAAATAAATAAAAATTTTATATACGTCCAAACAAATTAAAAGGGCGACTTTCTAAATAAATTAAAAAAAAAAAAAAAAAAAATGAGCTTCGAGGCGGAGCCAATATTAACCGTATGTATCGCTTGAAAAAACAACAATAACAAATCTCTCTCTCTCTCTCTCTCTCTCTATATATATATATATATATATATATATATATATATATATATATATATATAGTCATCCACATACAGCACTGTTTCGCTGTTTCATAGCTCATCAGTGCGGCTAGACAGGAAACTGCCTCAAGCCACGATCGAAATCCGACCGCCCAAATGACACCATTTTATACAGCTGCTGCTTCTAAGGTAATGAATTAACGATGTTTTGTCATCGTCCAAATGCCTCCGCTCGATTTGTTTACACAAAGAGCGTCGCTTAATACGCTAATGGCAGTTTGTATATCACTTCCCAATATGTTCAACCCAAGATAGGGAGCATTAACTTGAGTTCCTTCAGCCATAATCGAAATCAAAGCCAAAACTCATGAAGAATTCTTGATAAAATTATTTATCAAAAAAAAAAAAAAAAAAAAAATAGATGATTTAAGTGCCATCGGCTATAGTCGAAACCGAAACCAAAACTTATGAAGAATTTTTGGTAAAATTGTTTATGACAAGAAATGGAAGTACATAACAATTAAACGACCCGGATGTAAGCGTGACACACAAAAGAACACACACACTATCGTATTAATATATAGATAACACATACTGTATACCATGGAACTAAAATTACCCAAAGCAATACGAAAAAATACAACTTATATCAACAAAATAGCATTTAATACAAATATTATATATTAAACGCGTTAAACCAGAAAAAAATATCATAAACAAACTAGCAGGACCTGTGGAAATTCCATAGCTTACTCATTCATATGTGATATATTGATGTTGGTATTCTGTAGATTAATTTATTTATTGCGGACTATTATCTTCATCTTTCTTAGTTGTTGTTTCATGACGTTTTGGCCGACTATTCCTCTGGCCTTCCACAGGTGGTAACCGTAACGAGATAGGAACTCCGAATCTCCTAACTGCATCTTCAGAAATTACTGGCATCCATAGTTGTTGTCGTCTCACCTCGTTTTGGGCCAAGTAAGCTACCGGCCGGCCTTGGGTAGGATTGAAACCGCTATCTTCAAACAATTCTCCATCAACTGCACCATGAGCCCCGGGCCCCGGGCCCCGGGCAACTAAGAAAAAGATGATAATAGTTCGCAATAAATAAATTAATAAATAATACTCATCTCAATAATGAATTTCAATTAAATAATGCATTCTGTAAATCTTTAGCGAAAAATGGAGACACTCTGATATATTATTATTATTATCATTATTATTATTATTATTATTATTATCATTATTATTATTATTATTATTTTAATCAATTCCCCCCCCCCCAAACAAGGCACAGTGCCACTTTGAAGTAGGGGGCTACTATCAGGAACATAAGTTGCCGGGGTATTATGAAGGGAGGTGAGTAGCAAGATTTCTGTTCACATTACACTTAAACTTCTGCATGTCAGTACAGTTGGGAAAGCAGAATCCCGTAAGGGAGTTCCAAAGTCTAGCAGTTCTGGGGAAGAAACTATTGGAGTAGAAGGCTTTCTTTAGCTGCTTGTCTGGTTTGTTGGGGGTAGTCACGTCGAGGGGTTGCAGGTGCTTGCAGCTCGTCAGAGCATTCACCATTAAAGTACTTGTAGAACAGGCAGAGGGATGCAAAATTTCGTCGATGGGACAGAGGCTAAAGCTTAGATGACAGTTCAGGACCTATCAGGTTGGCAACTCTCTTTTGAACCCTGTCCAGGAGTGAGAGACAAGCAGCAGATGCACCAGTCCAAATGTGACAACAGTACTCCATACATGGGCGAATGGGGGCCTTATAGAGGTACAGGATACTTTCAGGTGTAAGTAGCTTTCTAGCACGATAGATAGAGCCCATCTTCTTTGCAGCAGCCTTGGCAATGCTCTCAA